>NC_135713.1:94482553-94782553 GCF_964656455.1 Halichoerus grypus
GTTGTATAGAATATGGTTAACAAGATCTTAACAGGTAAGTTGAAAAAGTGTTCCTTGCTCAATTTAATTTGAGAGGGGCTGAGGTAGAGTTTAACGTGTTTCCTTGTAGGATTATTCAGAAGCTTTCACTGTGTGAATCTTTAAGAGCGGAGTAGAGATGCAGTATTTCCTAAGCTTTATTCATAAAAATCTTTTTCTTTTGACCACATCTATTAACATCTCTTGGAAGAGCATTCCTTTGTGTTCTGTGAGAGAAAACAATTGTTAACACATTTGAAAAATTGGCAGTTTAGTTATATTTACATGGTGAATTAGAAGATAGATTTGCCTGCTGCATATCAACATTTTGAGCCAGCTCCCATGTCTTTTTTTTTTTTTTTTTTTTTAAGATTTTATTTTTAAGTAATCTCTACACCCAACTTGGGACTCAAACTTACAACACTGAGGTCAAGAGTTGCATGCTCTACAGACTGAGCCAGCCGGGTGCCCCACCCCATGTCTTTCTTTAACCCCAAATGCTGCAGTTATTACCTGGGTTTTTTAGGTTGACCAGAGAAAGGTGTTTGTTATAGGCATGTCCATATATAATCATGGTAGTCTGTCCACAGAATCAGGATCCTGAAAGATTCTATCAAATAACTTCTCTCCAATAGTCCAGGAAGACTGTGTAGAACAACTTGCAAAAAGTTGTGATGCTCTTAGAATGACATAAAATTCATTGTATATTCTTCTGTTTTTGTGAGGTAAGTTAGAGGATTTTTATGGTTTTACATGCTGACGCATTGTTTATGGGGCAAGAGCTAACTTAGGGTGGTGTGCCTCCAGTTGTGAAAATGCAACATTTTTTTGGAATATTTTATTATTTATTTATTTTTATTTATTTAAAATTTATTTATTTTAGAGAGGGAGGAGGAAGGGCAGAGGGAAAGGGAGAATCTTAAGCAGGTTCCATGCCCAGCACAGAGCCCGAAGTGGGGCTCAATCTCACAACCCTAGGATTATGACCTGAGCTGAAATCAAGAGTCGGACGCTTAACCGACTGAGCCACCCCCTGGTGCCCCAAAATGCGACATTTTTAAACAATGTTTACTGACAAATTCAGAAAGTTAGGCTGTAAAATGACTATTTTACTCGGAGTAAACAATTCAAGAATAAAAGGGTGAAATATTAGAGATATACAAACTTTATAAAAACTACAGATTGTATTTAATGTGACATAGACTAGAAAGATTTGTAGGGCTTCAGAGTCACTGGGGATCACTAATCCTAGAATAATTCAGAAAATTTTACTATATTGAATTTTAAAACCAGATTTGCTAGCTGTTAAAAATTGTAGCACATAGAGCTCTATATCAAGTATCATTACCAAATATTATTTAAATGCAGTTAAAGGCTTAAAAATTTGGCTTGAATGAAAAAAAATGATTTTAAACATGATAAGGTACAAAATAAATATATATTTAAAGTAGGCCCTTTAGCATGTACCGAATTACTCTGTGTGTATACTTTTGGATAGGAATGCAGTGTGAAAATTATTTTCAGCGCTTATATTATTCTGAATGGAAGTTATCAGTTAATGATTATTTTGTTATTCTTCCATTATAAAGGGCTTAAACAAGATCTCAGTATCAGTAATATAAACACAGGAGAAATCTTTGTTTCTTCTTGAACCATTATGACCTAATGAACACATCTTAGTACAACAAACTGAAAAAGTACATTACATATCAAAGTACCTTTGTATAATGTTCATCATCCCAAAGCCATGAGTTTTTCTCTGCATCCTAGAGCTCTACAACTAAAAAATCCCATATTTAGCTCCCAAATGTTCTCATCAGTAGTTCTAAGAATAACTTGAGTTAATGTATCACCAAGAATAATTACTATAGTAAAATATCATTAAATTTGGCTTATTTTATAATTTAATAAAATTCAGATATTCTAACTAATGTTAACTTAGCTTATTTATGAGAAGTGACTGTCATGAATCAGCTAAAGTCATTTTCATTAAGTGATATTTTCTTTGCTCATTTTAGTTTTGATAACATATTAATTTGGACTAACTATATACTTCATCATCTGTCTGAATGTTTTAGGCAAACTGAACTGTTTCACAGAACAGAATGATGGTGTTGGATATTCCTCTGTTAATATTATAGTTTATTGGGGTCCTCTTTGGATGCCGTCTCAAATCCCTTTTAGGTCTAAGTTATGTATAACAAATTTAGAAATAAATTATGAATAATAATAGTACAGATGCCATTCTTCCAATACAGTACTGTTCAGCTACCATGTTTTCAGTTTTCTTCTTTTAATGCATCTAAGATTGAATTGGCTGGGTTTGGTTTGGTTTTGTTTGTTTTGTAGCTGCATCACACTCTGACTCATATTGAGCTTGCAAGCCAGGGCTGCTTTATCTAGTACTTGTATGATTCCAATATTGACAGCTCAAGTTGGGAAAAAGGGTATCATTTTAGAATGGGATAATGATGAGCTCACTTTTCAACCTAGTTCAGTTAGTTGCTGGTGGGATATCTAACTAATAGAGATGTTATTAAGACAGAGATGTGGGTTTGGACAGAAGATAAAAAGTAAATGTACAGAGAGATTTATGATTTTTAGGTGATAATTAAAACTGTCAGAGGCTTTTGTGTGGAGATGAAGCAGCTGTGGGAGGTGCTGTTGCTTTTTCTGTACAAACTCAAGCAGAGACTATTCACAGTACCTTTAGCCCTTTCATTAGTACATACTTTTCAATCTCACTGGTATCTCAAAACCTTTAAGGGACAGTTTAGAGGATTAGTGAAATAATTAATTTTACATTTTTATTTTTGAATTATTAATTCTTAAGATAAGTTTATTAGTCCCTGAGATTCATAATATTGCAAAGAAAATAGTGGTATTGGTTTTATATTTGTCATGCATCATCTTAGCTGTTTATGGAATGTCCTGTCATATTTATTAAAATTATTAAAGCATGTATTCTATTTGAACAGTGACTATAACTTGAAACATCTCCAGTTTAGGAGAAGGGTACTGGGAGATGATAAGGTAACAAATACAGTAAATGAAACAATTTCTTTCATTTAGATAACAAGAAATTGATAACTTGTTGCTTCCAGTGATTGGGAACTGAGCCACTGGGGGTAGGGTGTGGGTGTCAGGTTGCCTTTTCACTTTGTACTCTTTTGTGCTATTCAGATTTTGAACGATGGAATGATTTTAGTTTGGGAACAGATAAAAGAAATTTAAATTTTGAAAATTACTTTATTTACTTCATAAGGCAGTATGATGGGTTAGTATTGACACTTGAAGTTAGAAGTCGTGATTTCAAGTCATGATTTCACCATCGCCTGGCCAGCTGACATTGGCTGAGTCATTTCACTTCTTTGAATCCCAGTTTCCCATTTGCCCTACTTACCTCTCAGGGTAATTATGAGTTCACTCAAGTATGTGAGGCACGTACTCCGATAGGTGCTGAGAGGAGACACCTTTTCAATCGTATGGGCATCCACTATCAAGCGTAGAACTAGACCAAAAAAAATTTTTTTAAGATTTTATTTATTTATTTGAGAGAAAGAGCACAAGCAGAGAGAGGGGCAGAGGGAGGAGGGAGAAGCAGACTCCCCGCTGAGCAGGGCGCGCCAGAACCAGACAAAATAATTTTGATAAATTTTGAAGATCAGTAGGAAGGATTTACAGTAGCAGCTTGGGAGTGGTAGGGAAGAAGTTAGTGTGGTTCTTCCAGAAGACACGGACATTTGAGTTTATGAAGAGTAAGTAGGGTGGGGAGAAAGGATAAGGAGTGAGAGAAGGTATTTTGCTAAGAAAAAGCTCTGGCTCCATCTCATTTGATGTATGTTTGTGTATAGCACATATTTGTTTTATCTATTTTAAGACAGTACTGTAGCACGTTCTTCCTCAGTTTGCTAATCCCCAAAATTTTGGCTATAATTATTAGTTGAAATTTGGGGAAATCTGACTTGGGACTTTACAGTGACCACAAAAGAATTAGTAGAGAATCACTAAAACTCAACCAAATTTTTAGTACATACATTTTGCTGTATAGACCATAAGTATTAAATCATCAGATTTGGATGTCAGTCTATAGTTCTTTCTTACTAAGGAACTAGTGAGAATTCTTAATTCAGGGGCTAAGCCTCTAATTTGCAGTTCACTTGCATTTTCCCAAATGAGTAGATTTTTATTCCCTGCATCTTTCTTGGTGTTTTTGTCCCCATATACTCTTGTATTTCTTCTGTGTGCCTAGTATCTCATTACTATACCCTTAGGCTTCAAAAGCCTAGTCTCTTACTTTGATCTCTATAGACTGCTTTCTCCTGGTGTGTTTAGCAGAAAAACTTGTTGTCTACTTTACTTGCTAAGTCATGTATATAACTTTTTCTAATCTTGAATATTTTTTCCCTCTTTAGTGGTGGGAAAGATACAAATTTTAAATCCATTTAACAGGAAGTTATTGAGCTCCTAAGTTATAAGTACGAAGGGTTTACTTGGTGCCATATTGTTTCCTTTGTAGCACCATTAAATATCTTACCCCAGAATAGTTCATAGACTTTTAATGTTGAACTACCTAATACCCGCTCTCCTGTAAGTTACAGTTTAGGGGCATTTATATTTTACTATTTAATATTTAACATCGAAAATCCTGTAAGTTATAGAAGTACTTCGTAAATTGAAAATAATGATATAGATAGAAGATTGTATTATTTATTATGGATATTAGCCTCCTTAACACCATGATTATTAAAAACAAGCACAGGGCACCTGGGTGGCTCAGTCGTTAAGCGTCTGCCTTCTGCTCAGGTCATGATCCCAGGGTCCTGGGATCGAGTCCCACATCGGGCTCCCTGCTCAGCGGGAAGCCTGCTTCTCCCTCTCCCACTTCCCCTGCTTGTGTTCCCTCTCTCGCTGTCTCTCTCTCTCTCTGTTGAAAAATAAATAAAATCTTTTAAAAAAAAATAAAAATAAAAACAAGCACAAATGTTTAAAGTTTTACACAGGTTTAGTTTTTGTTTTTGTTTTTCAAAGATTTTATTTATTTATTTTTCAGAGAGAAAGAGAGAGAGCACAGGCCGGGGGAGCGGCAGGGAGAGGGAGAAGCAGACTCCCCACTGAGCAGAGAGCCCAACATGGGACTCGATCCCAGGACCCTGGGATCACCATCTGAGCCAAAGGCAGATGCTTAACCGACTGAGCCACCCAGGCATCCCACACACAGGTTTAGTTTTAAGTGTGAAATAGAGACTTTTGCACAAAATTTATATGGAATATTTGTTAAAACTGTAGAAGACATGAAATTGGGTATTATGTAGGTACTTTCCTCCTTACCTTTTTCATGCGTATTTGTAAATGAGAAGAAAAAGATGAGGTGTCTCAATTCCTGAGTGATATAGCAGTTCAGAATGAATGAGTTCAAAATAAGAAAGCATTATTTCATAATTGCAGAACAATCTTCTGCTTTTAATGACTCTTTCACTTTAGATGCTTTTAGCCTCAGAATAACAGAAAATCAAGCTATATGTGGGTTAAACAGTAAGGATGTTCATCATCTCATACAAGAAGCAGTCTAGAGGTAGGGTGCTTTCCGAGTTAGTTAATTGAGTAGATTGATACCATCATCAAAAATTCAAGTCCTCTGGTATCCCAGAATGACCTGTCCTTTTCAGCTGGATCCTCTCATGATCTCATGGTACCTGCCACAAGTGGCAGATGTTACAGGTGATGATGTCTGGGGAAGAAAACGGAATTTTATCTGCTTATGTTGCATTTACAAAGAATAGCAACCTTCTCAGAACCCCCCAATGAATAGCCCTTATGTAGCGTTGGCCACAGTTGGGTCACTTAGACATGCCTAAGCTACCACTTGGCAGGGGTGGCTTCTTTCTTTGAAGGACATGGCTGCTTGGATGATCATAAAATTCTGTGGACAGGTAAGAAGTGGCTGTTGGGTAGGCAACCAATAGTGCCTGTTGCAATTGAGCCCATTTTAATTTTTTTTTTTTAATGTGTTCAAATGTTTAAGAATTACTTTAAAAAATAAGTGCATCAGTAGTAGAGTAATAACTATGAATAAAGCAGTTCTTTGGCACTTAACAGCTATGAGAACTTACACAAGCTCCATGAATTTCAGTTGAGTTATTACTAAAATGGGAATAATAATGGTACCTATTTTATAGGGTTGTTTTGAGGATTAAATGCCATAATGAATGTAGTGTGCTTTGACATAGTATTTGGCCCATAGTAAATGATCACTATGTGTTAGCTGCTTTTATTATCATATTTTAATTTTAACTTACCTTGAGTGATTCAAGCTTTTGCCTAAATCTATTATATAATATGTTTTATGGGATGTCAGTATTGTAACTATCTAGGGCTAGTTTTGGGGGAAGCAAATTTGATGATGGCCATTGGAAATGCTTAAACGTCAAAAGTCATTCATCCAACCTAACTTCTTTGTAAGTGTTGCTGTCTGTTTTCAGCATAATTTTGATTATTATTACCATTTTTGATCAAAGTTTCATGAAATA
The DNA here is from genome assembly GCF_964656455.1 of Halichoerus grypus. NCBI lineage: Eukaryota > Metazoa > Chordata > Mammalia > Carnivora > Phocidae > Halichoerus > Halichoerus grypus. Next base: position 94,489,102 of record NC_135713.1, read on the forward strand.
ATGTAGCTTGTATTCATTTCTGGAATATTGACCCTGGTTCAGTTCTATTTAAATATAAAGACTTTTTTTTTTTTTTTTTTAAGATTTTATTTATTTATTTGTCAGAGAGAGCACGCACAAGCAGGGGGAGCAGCAGGCAGAGGAAGAAGCAGGCTCCCTGCTGAGCAAGGAGCTCCATGCGGGACTCGATCCCAGGACCCTGAGATCATGACCTGAGCCAAAGGCAGATGCTTAACCAACTGAGCCACCCAGGCATCCCTAAAGACTTTTAAAAACATTGTAGGGGGGATAATTAACAAGGGACTGTAAAATGGGAATGATACTTAAATAGGACTGTAAGTATTTAATGCAGTAAAGTACTTAAAGGTCTGTTCATATTAGGCCCTCAATAAAAGTTTCTTTTCTTCCTTATCTCATACAATAAACATGTCAAAAGTATTGTTTGTTTCTTCAGAGACAGAAGAGGTTGTTACCAGCTGTGTCAGCAGGGGAGAATGATATCAATTAGGAAAAAGGAAGTCATGCTAGGAATTTCAAATAAGGATTTAATACAGGAGATGGATTATGCAGGTGTTGATATAACTTTTATGAAATGCTCAAATTTCATTGGCTGGCCAAGGGTCATCTTAGCCATCACTTATATCGTGGTTTTTATGAGAAAAAAATAGGTAGGCATGCCTTAGCTTTTGAACAAACATTAAAAATACAAATATTTCAAATAAGTTGGGAAAGATGTATTTTGCTCATAGTTCTATTCTGACAGTTGCAAATGAATAAATAGATTATATATTATTTTTTTTTTTTTTTTTAAAGATTTTATTTATTTATTTGAGAGAGAGAATGAGATAGAGAGCATGAGAGGGGGGAAGGTCAGAGGGAGAAGCAGACTCCCCGCTGAGCAGGGAGCCCGATGCGGGACTCGATCCCGGAACTCCGGGATCATGACCTGAGCCGAAGGCAGTCACTTAACCAACTGAGCCACCCAGGCGCCCTATATATTATTTTAAATATGGTACATAGCATAGGATTACGTTTCTTTTTCAGTGGATGCTATGCTGCCCAAAGGAGATTATTCTTACAGAACTAAGTTAAATGAATTTTCTTTTTCATTAATTGCTTCATATTAAAACCATAACTCTAGGAGTGGAGGGTGCTTTTCCTGGAGTTTCCGGTTGTTAATTGAGAGGGGGAAAAAAGACATGACTTCCCTTTATCTTCAACTTATTGTATCTGTTCCTTAGAATCTATTCCATTCTTCTTCTTAAAGATATTCTTGTAAGATTCCACATTAAGATTCTAAGCCAGGCCTACAGCAGTTTTAATCCTGGGATTTTTTTTTTCTTCATTAGACCATTGCAGTTATATTAACCATGATTTTTTTCTTGATTTTCATCTTCCATTTGCTGGAGTACATTCTTAAGTAAATTTCTCAGAAAGAGGGAATTGCAGATAAACTTCTGAACTTTTATAGAACTAAAAAATATTCCCCTGGCCTGTGGCTTATTTCATCAGTTGTCCATATGACTTACTGTCTCCTTCAGAACTTAACTCACATATCCTCTTCTCAAAGAGGCCTTCCTTGACTATCGTATTTTAAATTTCAAATCCTGTGTATTACCAGTCCTTCTTTATTGCTTTTTCTCTTAAAGCACTTAACACATTCTAACATGCTATATATTTTGCTTATTTATTTCTTCTATTTCCCCACTAAAAAGTGCTGTACGACAGAGATTTTTGTAGTTTTGTTCACTGCTACATCCTTGAGATATAAAATCATGCCTGGCACATAGTAGCCCCTCAGTAAATATTGCTAAGTGAGTTAGTTAATGTTTCCCTCACTATTACGATTATATATTGAAGTTATAAATAATTTTCTCTTAGAACTTTTCAGGGATTGCTCCATTGTCTTCTGGTATCTGGTGTTATTAATGCAAAATATAATGTCAGTCTCTTTTTTTTTTTTTTTCTTTTTCCTTTTATGGGTGACCTGTTCTCTCTTTCAGAGCTTTCCCTGGGTGGCTCAGTCAGTAAAGCATCTGCCTTCGGCTCAGGTAATGATCCCGGGGTCTTAAGATTGAACCTGGCATCAGGCTCCCTGCTCAGCGGGGAGCCTGCTTCTCCTTCTCCCTCTGCTGCTCCCCCTGCTTGTGCTCTCTCACTTGCTCTCTCTCATATGAATAAATAAAATCTTTAAAAAAAAAAAAAACTCATTTTCTTAGATCTCTGGAAATTTTCAGCAGTGTACATAGATGTGGGTTTTTTCATTGATTCTAGTTGGTACTGAGGAAGCTCTTTAAGATTATTGTTTTTGTCCAGCTCTGGGAAATTATATTCTTAAAAAAAAGAAATTCTTATCCTGGTTTTTTGTCTGTACTATCTACAACTCCTATTGATTATCAAATTTATCTTCTTTTCTCTTCGTGTGCCATTTTCCATATTTTTCTCTTTTTAATTTTGTATCTTTTTAAGGTTTGATATGTTTATTGATAGTTAAACAGTGAAATCTGGCATACTGTTTTCTTTGACTAAAATGAAATACCAATAGGCTACAATAAGATAGATTGATTTAATATTTGTATTTTGTTTATTACTAATAATTATGGATGGCAAAGGTGGCTTATCACATTAAGAGGAAAAGGAGGTATTCATCAGTAAATGAACACGGCTTATTGGAAGAGGACTTGCTCTAATTTTTTATCAGACACTATATATTTTAAATATTATGTAATAAAATATTACACATCCATAAAACTTATGAGTAGAGATGTTTGCATTACAGTATTATTTATAATATGGGAATGGCCTAAATGTCCAATAAGGTAATACTTTATTAAGCTCTCATACTGGTACTGTGAAATGCTTGGTGACCACTAACAGCTATATTTTTCAAAGAATGTTCAGTAATATTGAAAATGATGCATTGAGCATAGCATAAAGTATATAAACTTGTTGAGTCATTATGTTGTATATCTGAAAGAAATGTAACAGTGTGTGTCAACTATACTTCAATAAAAAAGACAAAGAAAATGATAAATTATCCCAATTATTTGTGTATACACACACACATATAAATTTTCACACGTGTTTAATAAAAAGGACTAGTGGAAAGTATTCAAAATGTTAATACAGGTCTATATTCCCATATATGAAACTGTTAGGCCAATATATATTCCTGAATTCCAAATTTTTTAGATTTTAGAACAGAAATATATGTTTTTATAACATCTGGAGAAGTACTCTATAATCAGACACATATTTCTGCAGTGAAACGTGACTAATTCACATTAAGTAGGATACATAAAGTTTATAATTTCATGTCAGTGGAGGTTACATTTTGCTGCTAAATCAATTTGTGCCAAACTTAATTTTAAAATTTCCTTTTTTTTAAACCTTTTTGGATTTCAGAATTATGTGCATTTTGGATCAGTAGTTATTTAAGCAATGAAATTATGAATTTTTTAAATTTTTGTTTTTTATAATTTTTCACGTATTTCTAGGAACATATAAATATTTATGTCACAGGAAAAATATTTTAGCAACAAATTTAAAAACTATGACTATTTAAAAAAACTATGACTGTATTTCTTACTAAATCATAGCCTTCCCTACAGGAAGGGAAAAGAGCCAAATTCACTGGGAGATATTCATTCAGTGATTCAGCAAGCACTAGCTTGCATTCCCAACAACAGTGTAGCAGGGTTCCCCTTTCTCCGCATCCTTGCCAACATCTGTTGTTTCCTGACTTGTTAATTTTAGCGATTCTGACTGGTGTGAGGTGGTATGTCATTGTGGTTTTGATTTGTATTAATTTTAGCGATTCTGACTGGTGTGAGGTGGTATGTCATTGTGGTTTTGATTTGTATTTCCCTGATGCCAAGTGATATGGGGCATTTTTTCATGTGTCTCTTATCCATTTGTATGTCTCCTTTGGAGAAATGTCTGTTCATGTCATCTGCCCATTTCTTGACTGGATTATTTGTTTTTTGGATGTTGAGTTTGATAAGTTCTTTATATTTAGATACTAGCCCTTTATCTGATATGTCATTGGAAAATATCTTCTTCCATTCTGTCAGTTGTCTTTTGGTTTTCTCGACTGTTTCCTTTGCTGTGCAAAAGCTTTTTATCTTGATGAAGTCCCAGTAGTTCATTTTTCCCTTTGTTTCCCTTCCCTTTGGTGACATGTCTAGCAAGAAGTTGCTGTGGCCGAGTCGAAAAGGTTTCTGCCTGTGTTCTCCTCTAGGACTTTGATGGATTCCTGTCTCACATTTAGGTCTTTCATCCATTTTGAGTCTATTTTTGTGTATGGTGTAAGGAAATGGTCCAGTTTCATTCTTCTGCATGTGGCTGTCCAATTTTCCCAACACCATTTGTTGAAGAGACTGTCCTTTTTCCATTGGATATTCTTTCCTGCTTTGTCAAAGATTAGTTGACCATAGAGTTGAGAGTCCATTTCTGGGCTCTCTATTCTGTTCCATTGATCTATGTGTGTGTTTTTGTGCCAGTACCATACTGTCTTGATGATGACAGCTTTGTAATGGAGCTTCAAATCCGGAATCGTGATGCTACCAGCTTTGGTTTTCTTGTTCAACATTCCTTTGGCTCTTCAGGGTCTTTTCTGGTTCCATACAAATTTTAGGATTATTTGTTCCAGCTCTGTGAAAAAAGCTGATGGTATTTTGATAGGGATTACATTGAATGTGTAGATTGCTCGAGGTAGCATAGACATTTTCACAGTATTTGTTATTCCAGTCCATGAGCATGGAACGTTTTTCTATTTCTTTGTGTCTTCCTCAGTTTCTTTCATGAGTGTTCTATAGTTTTCTGGGTACAGATCCTTTGCCTCTTTGATTAGGTTTATTCCTAAGTATCTTAATGGTTTTGGGTACAATTGTAAATGGGATCGACTCCTTAATTTTTCTTTTTTTCTGTCTCATTGTTAGTGTATAGAAATGCGACTGATTTCTGTGCATTGATTTTATGTCCTGCCACTTTATTGAATTCCTGTATGAGTTCTAGCAATTTTGGGGTGGAGTCTTTTGGGTTTTCCGCATAGAGTATTATATCATCTGGGAAGAGTGAGAGTTTGACAGCTTCTTTGCTGATTCGGATGCCTTTTATTTCTTTTTGTTGTCTGATTGCTGTGGCTAGGACTTCTAGTACTATGTTGAATAGCAGTGGCAATAGTGGACATCCCTGCCGTGTTCCTGACCTTACGGGAAAAGCTCTCAGTTTTTCCCCATTGAGAATGATATTCACTGTGGGCTTTTTGTATATGGCTTTTATGATACTGAGTTATGTTCTCTCTATCCCTACACTGTGAAGAGTGTTAATCAAGAAAGAATGCTGCACTTTGTCAGATGCTTTTTCTGCATCTACTGAGAGGATCATATGGTTCTTATTCTTTTATTTTTGTAGTGCATCACATTGATTGATTTGTGGATGTTGAACCACCCTTGCAGCCCAGGAATAAATCCCATTTGGTTGTGGTGAATAATCCTTTTAATGTACTGTTGGATCCTATTGCCTAGTATATTGGTGAGAATTTTGGCATCCATTTTCATCAGGGATATTGGTCATTGATTCTCCTTTTTGGTGGGGTATTTGGTTGTGGGATCAAGGTAATGCTGGCCTCATAGAAAGAGTTTGGAAGTTTTCCTTCCATTTCTATTTTTTGGAACAGTTTCAGAAGAATAGGTATTAATTCTTCTTTAAAGTTTGGTAGAATTCCCCTGGGAAACCATCTGGCCCTGGACTCTTGTTTGTTGGGAGAATTTTGATTACTGCTTCAATTTCCTTGCTGGTTATGGGTCTGCTCAGGTTTTCTATTTCTTCCTGTTTCTGTTTTGGTAGTTTATACATCTCTAGGAATGCATCCATTTCTTCCAGATTGCCTAATTTGTTGCCATATGGTTGCTCATAATATGTTCTTATAATTGTTTGTATTCCTTCAGTATTGGTTGTGATCTCTCCTCTTTCACTCATGATTTTATTTATTTGGGTCCTTTCTTTTTTCTTTTTGATAAGTCTCACCAGGGGTTTATCAATGTTCTTAATTCTTTCAGAGAACCAGCTTCTAGTTTCATTGATCTGTTCTCCTGTTCTCTTGGTTTCTATTCTGTTTATTTCTGCTTGAGTCTTTATTATTTGTCTTCTCTGATGGGTTTACGCTTTATTTGCTGTTCTTTCTCCACCTCCTTTAGCTGTAAGGTTAGCTTGTGTATTTGAGAACTTTCTTGTTTCTTGAGAAAAGTTTGTATTGCTAAAACTTCCCTCTTATGTCTGCATTTGCTGCATCTGAAAGGTTTCGAATAGTTGTGTTTTCATTTTCATTGGTTTCCATGAATTTTTTAAATTCTTCTTTAATTTCCTGGTTGACCCATTCATTCTTGAGCAGGATGCTCTTTAGCCTCCATGTATTTGAATTCTTTCCAAATTTCCTCTTGTGATTGAGTTCCAGTTTCAAAGCAATGTGGTCCAAAAATATGCAAGGAATGATCCCAGTCTTTTGGTATGGGTTGAGACCTGATTTGTGACCCAGTATGTGATCTCTTCTGGAGAATGTACCATATGTACTTGAGAAGAATGTGTATGCTGTTGCTTTAGGATGGAATGCTCTGAATATATCTGTGAAGTCCATGTGGGCCAGTGTGTCATTCAAAGCCCTTGTTTCCTTGTTGATCTTCTGCTTAGATGATCTGTTCATTGCAGTGAGTAGGGTGTTAAAGTCCCCTACTATGATTGTATTATTATCGATGTGTTTCTTTAATTTTTTTATTAATTGGCTTATATAATTGGCTGTTTCGTGTTAGGGGCATAAATATTCACAATTGTTAGATCTTCTTGTTGGATAGATCCTTTAATTATGATATAGTGTCCTTCCTCTAGGACCAGTCTTTGGTTTAACATTTAATTTGTCTGATATAAGGATTGCCACCCCAGCTTTCATTTGATGTCCATTAGCATGATACATGGTTTTCTACCTTCTCACTTTCAAACTGGAGGTGTCTTTGGGTCTAAAATGAGTCTCTTGCAGACAGCATATCGATGGGTCTTGTTTTTTTATCCAGTCCGATACCCTGTGTCTTTTGATTGGGGCATTTGGCCCATTTACATTCAGGGTAACTATTGAAAGATGAATTTAGTGCCATTGTATTACCTGTAAAGTCACTGTTTCTGCATATTGTCTCTGTTCCTTTCTGATCTGTGTTACTTTGGGCTTTCTTTTGCTTAAAGGATCCCCCTTTTTTTTTTTCTTGAGAGACAGCACGAGTGGAGAGAAGGGCAGAGGGAGAAGGAGAAGCAGGATCCCCCCTGAGCAGGGAGCCCGATGTAGGGCTCGATCCCAGGACCCTGAGGTCATAACCTGAGCTGAAGGCAAACGCCCAACCGACTGAGCCACCAGGCGCCCCTTAAAGGATCCCTTTTAATATTTTATGGCTGTTTGGTGATCACAAATTCTTTTAGTTTCTGTTTGTCCTGGAAGCTTTTTATCACTCCTTTTATTTTGAATGACATCCTGGCTGGATAAAGTATTCTTGGCTGCATATTTTTCACATTTAGCACCCTGAATATATCATGTCAGTCCTTTCTGGCCTGCCAGGTCTCTGTGGATAGGTCTGCTGCCAATCTGTTTCTACCCTTGTAGGTTTCAGACCCCCCCTTTTTTTTTTTTAAGATTTTATTTATTTACTTGACAGCACAAGTAGGCAGAGCGGCAGGCAGAGGGAGAGGGAGAAGCAAGCTCTCTGTGGAGCAGGGAGCCTGATGTGGGGCTCAGTCCCAGGACCCCCAGGATCATGACCTGAGCTGAAGGCAGACGATTAACCAACTGAGCCACCCAGGCACCCCGGTTTCAGACATCTTGTCCCAAGCTGCTTTCAGGATTTTCTCTTTGTTGCTGAGATTTGTAAGTTTCACTATTACATGTTGGGGTGCTGACCTATTTTTATTGATTTTGAGGGGAGTTCTCTGTGCCTCCTGGATTTTGATGCCTGTTTCCTTCCCTAGATTAGGGAAGTTCTCTGCTATAATTAGCTCCGATATACCTTCTGCCCCTCTCTCTCTTTCCTCTTCTTCTGGGATCCTAATTATTCTAATATTATTTCACTTTATGGTATCACTTATCCCTCAAATTCTCCCCTCGTGGTCCAGTAGTTGTTTATTTCTCTTATTCTCAGCTTCTTTATTCTCCATCGTTTGATCTTCTATATCACTAATTCTGTCTTCTGCCTCATTTATCCTAGCAGTTAGAGCCTCCATTTTTTTATTGCATCTCATTAATAGCCTTTTTTATTTCGACTTGGTTAGATTTTAGTTCTCTTACTTCTCCAGAAAGGGATTCTCTACTCTCTTCTGTGCTTTTCTCAAGCCCAGCTAGTATCTTTATAATCGTTATTCTGAACTCTAGCTCCAACATCTTACTTATGTTCATACTGATTAGGTGCCTGGCAGTCAGTACTGCCTCTTGTTCTCTTGTTTGAGGTAAGTTTTTCCATCTTGTCATTCTGTCCAGCGAAGAATAGATGAATGAGAGAACAAAACACTAAAATGGCAACGAGCCCAGAGAAATATACACTAAACAAATCAGATGAGTCCTGAAACAAACAAACAAAATTAAAATTAAAAAAACAAAGAATATAATCAGACGGGTGGATGAAACAGAGCAATACACTGGATCCTGTGTGTATTTTGTTCTTTTAGAAAACTAGATCCCAAAATTGTAAAGAAAAATTACATATGTACAAAAATAAAATTAAATACGATGAAGTGATAGAATGTAACTATAAAAATGAAAATTAAAAGACCAAAAACAAGAGAAGAAAAAAGAAGGAATATACACAGGTTAACAGAACAGAGCAATACGCTATATTCTGAGTGTATTTGGGTCAGTTTGTTAGAAGAAACTACATCTCAAAATTGTAAAGAAAGAAAACATATATATATATATATATATATATATATATATATATAAATAAAATTAAATACATTGAAAGGATAGACTGTATCTGTAATGATGAAAATTTAAAAAGACTTTAAGATAACAAAAAAAAAAAGAGAAAGAAGAAAAAAAGAAGAAGAAAAAGAGAAAGAATATGATCAGGCAGGTGAAGAGAACAGAGCCATACACTAGATTCTGGATGTATTTTGGTCTGTTAGAAGAAACTGCATCCCAAAATTGTAAAGAAAGAAAAACTTACATATTTACAAAAACAAAATTAAATACAATGAAAGATAGAATAACTATAAAAATGAAAATTAAAAAAGATTTTTAAAAAGTTGATGAAATCATTGAAAAAGGGAAGAGGGAAAAAAATTAAAATTGAAAGACTAAAGAATCATGGGGGGAAAAAACTGTGAATTCTATATGCTGTATTCCCCTAGCACTGGAGTTTTGCAGTTCTCATTCCTTGGTAAAACTTGGTCTTAGCTGGTTGTTCTTGCTGATCTTAGTGGGAAGAGTCCTGTTACATTGATCCTCAGGTGTCTTTGCCTGGGCGGAATTGCACTGCCCTTGCCAGGGGGCCAGGCTAAGTGATCTGCTGGATTGCTGCATGTGGCTTTTGTTCCCTGAAGGCTTTCCACACCACTTTTAGAGGATGAGAATGAAAATGGTGGCCTCCCAATCTCCAGCCCCAGAGCCAAGAGCTCAGGGCCCCACTCCTCAGTGAGCCCTCAGGGAAAAGCAGTCCGTCACTCCTGTCTCCCTGGTCTCTGTCTGCTCTGTGCTCACCTAGCCTGTTACTGAACATTTGTATCTCAGTCATGGGACCCCATTTTGAGTCTCCAGACCCTGAAGACTCGTGTGGTGCATACCTGCGCGTCTCCTCCCCAGGTAGGAAGGGGAGTCTCGCTGATTCTGCCACTTGCTGGGCCCCTGCTCAGAGAGTAGTTGCCTGCCTGTGCTGGGGTTTGCGGTTTATGGCAACCTTGAGCTGAAAGCCCACTCCTGGGCTTGTTGATTGCAGCTGGCTTCCCCGCTCCAATGCCTGGGAGCTCTGCCACACTCAGGCACCCCCAGTCTTTCTGAGACCCAGGGGATCCTGAGACCACACTGTCCCACCTCGGATTCCGCCCACTTTGCCACCTGGCCACTTCTCAGGCAGGGATGTCCCTCACTGGAGCAGACTTCTAAAAGTTCTGATTTTGCACTCCACTGCTGTATCGCTTTCCAGTACCTGGCTTACGTAGGCTCCCTCCTCCTGCAGTTTATCATCCCATATACTGCCTCAGATTCACTTTTCCGCACCTCCTACCTTGGAGAAAGTGGTCGCTTTTTTATTTGTAGAGTTGCAGCTATTATTTTCTTAGATCTCTGGTTGAGTTTGCAGGTGTTCAGAATGATTTGATAGCTACCTAGCTGAATTCCTGAGACCAGGTGAAACCAGGGTCTCCTACTCTTCCTTATTTCTGTTTATTGCTAAATATTATTCTCTTATATGGGTATGTCATATTTTATTTGTCCCTCAGTTGATGGGCTTTTGAGTTGTTTTCACATTTTTCCTATTATGCATAATGCTGCTATGAACACTCATGTACAAGTTTTTATGTGGACATATGTTTTCATTTCTCTTGGGTTACACTTAGGAATGGAATTACTGGTATATATGGTAACTCTCTGTTGAACTTCTTGAGGAATGGCTAAATTTCCAAAGCAGGTATACCAGTTTGCATTCCTACCAGCAGTGTTTGATGGTTTCACTTTTTCCACATCCTTGTCAGCAACACTTGTTATTATCTGACTTTTTTTTTCTGACTTTCTAATTATAGTCATTCTAATGAGTTTGAAGTGATATCTCACTGTGGTTTTGATGTACATTTCCCTGATAACTAATGAAGTCTTTTCATGTGTTTATTGGGCATTTGTATATTTTCTTTGGAGAAATGTCTATTCAGATTCTCTTTACCCATTTTTAGTTGGGTTATTTGTCTTTTTATTATCGAATTGTAAGTTATTTATAGATTCTAGATATAAGTTTCTTATTCTATGTATGATTTTCAAATATTTTCTCCCATTCTGTTGTCTTTTTCACTTTCCTAATAGTGTCCTTTGAAGCACAAAAGTTTTTAACTTTGACAAAAGCCAATTTGTTTTTTTTCCTTTCTTTTTCTTACAGTTTTGGTGTCATATCTAAAAATTCAGTCATCAAGATGTACTCCTAAAAAAAAAAAAAAAAAGATTTACCCCTATGTTTTCTTCCAAAAGTTTTCTAATTTTAGCCTTTTAGATCTTTGATCCATCTTGAGTTCATTTTTTTATATGGTTGGTGTAAGGTAGGGAGGTGGGGTAGAAATCACAGGTAAAAATCAAACTAAAGATGATATGTCTGAAGATACTAATAAATAAATAAGTAGCAGGAGATACATGAAACAAGACTGCCAAAATACTAATTATTAATGTTCAGTGAAGAATGCATGGGATTTACTATGCTATTTTTTCTAGATTTTTTTGTTTGAAAATATCCATAACAGAATGTTTTTCTTAGTATTGGTTATAGTTTCTTGGCACCATTAATTACATTGACCTATCATCAGTATCCTTTGCTTGGTATTGGACTATTAGTTATTAGATGGCCTCAAATACAAGTTGGGGTATAACTGTGAAAATCTTAATTACTATAATAAAAACTGTACAAGCAAAACAAATTAAGCTAAAACTTTTTTATCTCAAGGTCTCTAAATTCTTGATATACCCAAAACTTGTGTTCTATTTAGAATTTTATGAACAGTATGTTTAAATGTGTTGTATACAAATTCATGTAGTTTACAGCTTTCTACAATCTACTTCTCAGACTTCTGTTGAGGGACAGCTGTTCTGGAGAATGCTGAGTGGAGAAAAGTTTTTTTTTGCCTCAAATAAGCTTGCAGTTGAACAAAGATAAACTGATTTCCTTACCACAGGACTTCTCAGGATCTTTTAATATGCAAATACAAATCCTAAATCTTTAATATTTGGCCCGCAGTGTTGTTTTGTTTTGGTTTGGTTTCTTTTTAGAGAGAGCATGAATGTGCACTCTTCTCTTTGTAACAGAACAGATAGAAATACAGCAAGGATATAAAAAATTGACCAACACCATCCAATCACTGGATCTAATTGACATTTATAGAATACGCCATTTGACAATACAAGAATACACATTCTTTGTTTTTTGTTTTTGTTTTTGTTTTTTTGGCGGGGGCAGAGGAGCAGAGAGAACCTTAAGCAGGCTCCTCGCCAGCACAAAGCCCCACGCAGGGCTCAGTCTCATAACCCTGAGATCAAGACTTGAGCCAAAATCAAGAGTCAGATACTTAACCAGCTGAGCCACCCAGGTTCCCCAGCAAGCAGTGTTTTTTAAGCTTATTTGACCACTTGTATACCATGGAGTAGTTTGGAAAACATCAGATTACATATTTAAAAATCACATGAATGCCATACTTATATAATTAAAAATTTAAGTTATTTATCACTCCCCTGATTGTCATTTCTTAAAGTTTCTCCTTTCTCCTCCTTATGTCAGTCCTTTTCTATTGCTCTTATTTTTGTAATTTCCTCTCATGTATTTGTCTAACTACTGAAAGTGACCAGATTTTGAAATTGCTATGTTTCTCTATGGGTATGGGTTTGTTACTAATAGAAAATATTTAACACTAGTAGAAAATATTTTCAGTTAATTATGCCTTTAAAATATAATAAATTATGACTTCTATTTGTACTTGTTATTTAACTAATAGCATTTGCAAAACTTGCAAAAGAAAGCAATGTTTAGAGAATTACAACTATTAGATAAATTTTGTTGTCTTTCTAATTGAATTTTTTACTTATTCCAAAAAATTTAGAAAATATTACTAAAGGAATAACTAGCGAACTTTAAAATTATTCAAAATTGAAAAAACTGGTGAACTTTGATCCAAATCAGGAAAGATGGCACCATTACAATGGAGAAGCATAATGAGGATGATAAACATCCTAGGGGTGGTGTTCAATGTCAGACCTCTTTTTTTTTTTATACATTTTATTTATTTATTTGACAGAGAGACACAGCGAGAGAGGGAACACAAGCAGAGGGAGTGGGAGAGGAAGAAGCAGGCTTCCCGCTGAGCAGGGAGCCCGATGCGGGGCTCAATCCCAGGACCCTGAGATCATGACCTGAGCCGAAGGCAGACGCTTAATGACTGAGCCACCCAGGCGCCCCCAATGTCAGACCTCTTAATGAGACCAGTGAATAACACTGACTATTGGCATTTTATATGTAGTAGTATGGGTGAAGGACTATACTCATAACTCACTACTTGCTATTGTTTTTTTGTATTAATATTCAGCTATAGGAATGTTTTAAAAGTCAAATGAAGAATAAACTCAAATGTAAAAGCTCAAAAAAAAATTTAACTCCCAGCTGACCTCAGCTCACCTCCCCTACCCCAGATCATTAGGGCTTTTCTCCTCAGGTAACCAGAAATAGTACTTTCCCAAGTACTATCTCCCTGATTATTTGTTTCTTGAGTATCCTCTGTTACTTGTTTATATTCATTGCCCTGCGTGGTGCTTGAGATTCTTTCCCCCTCTGTTCCTCCCTTGGCGTGCACACACTCTCTAAAATAAATAAATAAAATATATATTTTTTTAAATCCTGTTTTGAAATATACTTAAAAATCTTAGCGTCATTGCAAATGATTAGACAAAAGCCATTCTCTTATATTTTTAAATTCCATCCCAGAAACATAGGTCTAGAAATTAATAAGTGAGTCAGATGGAGAAAGCTACTTTTAATATATATGAACTCTGAAAGCTTTTTATTCTGCTGTTTAGATATTGTGAGTGTTAGTGTTTTCTTGAACTACATTTTTGTTTTATATTAAAACTGATAAACCAGGATTAGAGGAGATTGAGCTATTATGATTAATTGTACTTTGGTTATTTGAGGAATAATCAGTAGAACTTTGTATTTCTCTCTTCCAATTTATTGTTGAAAATCTCCCTGATCTTTATCAATATCTTTTCTTGCTTTAGTAAATAAATATTTGTTTCCACTGTTTGTCCCTAAGAGAACCATGTCTAAATTATCTACCCCAGTCCCCCACACAAGGAAGAAGGTTAGGCATAAAATTAAGTGAATGGTAAATACTTGTTAAACAATTTTATTGTTGAAGATAATGTAATCTTTCTTTGTGATTTGGCATGCAATATACTGATTTTTTTTCCAGTAAGTTGAGCTTTTTCCATTATGTTTCAAGTACATGTATAAAAATTTGGAAACTATATATTAATTAAAAGGACAAATGTTAGTACATAATAATTTTGTGTGTTTTTACATTATAAATACAATTATTATAGTGAAACATGTTTTTAATTAAAAATTTAAGAATTTCATGCTTTGAAGATTACACTTGCTTTAGACAGGTATAGGACTTAGGGCCTGAGGATCAGACTTATATCTATGGCAAAGTATTTTTCTTTCCTCCTTACCTTCTCCCCATCTAGTACACATACTTTGGTATTCTAAGTATGTTTTATATTTACATTTTCTTTGTTTCCCATGGTCTGTTTGCTAGAGAGAAAGTTAATTCTAATTCTTGGAACCATTTTTGGTTTATTTATAGATTGGTAAAAGAAAAAATGATGTATGAGAAAGAAGCAAAACAACAAGAAGAAAAGATCGAAAAAATGAAAGCTGAAGATGGTGAAAATTATGCCATTAAAAAGCAGGTAAATTGTATCTTTAATAATAATAGCTAACATTTACAGAATACCATGTTAACTAATATTTTAACAGCCCTTTGAGAAGGTGCTATTATTTTCTTCTTTACTATTAAAACGTCCGTTTAAAATTAGGGAAGCAGGGGCGCCTGGGTGGCTCAGTCGTTAAGCGGCTGCCTTCGGCTCGGGTCATGGTCCCAGGGTCCTGGGATCGAGCCCCGCATCGGGCTCCCTGCTCAGCCGGGGAGCCTGCTTCTCCCTCTCCCTCTCCCTGACGCTCCCTCTGCTTGTGCTCACTCTCTCTCTGTCAAATAAATAAAATCTTAAAAAAAAAAAAAATCAGGGAAGCACAGGTTACATAGTTTGCCCACAGTCACAGAACCACCATGCAGTATAGCTAGGGTTTGAATACAGGAGTTCTGGGTCTAAAATTTGTACTCTTATCCATTAAGCTATCCTGCCTCTCCATTTTAAAAATGTATTAAATATAAAAATGGGGGCATCTGCCTGGCTTAGTGAGAAGAGCATGAATGTTGATCTCAGGGTTCTGAGTTTTAGCCCCACATAGTTTGTAGAAATTACTAAAAAAAGTAAACTTAAAAATATTTAATATATAAATGGCCTAATCTTACATTAAATGTATTTGTATATTAAATTTATAAATATTTTCCCCAAACTGATTTGAAGACCACCAAAATAAATATGTATATTACAAGTGGCTTCTTCTGATTATTCTCATGACAAATTTCAGTCTCCTTAGTACTGCACACAAGGCTCTTCTTGATTTTGGTACCTGCTTATCCAACTTTATCTCTTGCTATTCCCTCCCTGGATCTCTTAGGTCTTGCCTTTTTGTTTCCTGAACATGCTCTTTTCCTTTTTTTTTTTTTTTTTAATTTTATTTTATTATGTTAATCACCATACATTACATCATTAGTTTTTGATATAGTGTGCTCTTTTCCTTTGCCTCTGACATACTGCATGTGTGTGAGATGCTCTTCCTACTTCTCCTACCTACCCTTTCCTTATAAATTCCTGTTTATCTGTTAAACATCCCCTACCCTCTACCTCAGTCTCCTTTGCTGAAACTCTCCCTTCCCCTCGCCCTGTGCTCATTGTCTCCTCCACCCCGTATTTGTGTGTGTGTGTGTGTATGTGTGTGTGTGTTTTAACCTTCAAGAGTTCCATCTGCAATCTCTAGGTCTTAAGTTCGTACAGTCATATAACTTCTCCATTTTTATGTCCACTCATTTATTCACTCAACAGATATTTATTGAATCCCCTGCTACTTGCAAATACTATTCTAGGCATTCTTTTAGGCATGGCATTAAAAAGAACAGCAAACCAGAAACAAAAAAACTAGAGTCCCTACTTACTTGACATTCATTCTAGTGCCAGTATCTCCCAATTTATATCTCTGGGCTTGACCATTCCAGACGTATATATATTCAGCTAATCACCTACTTGGCATATTCTCTTGGGTGCCCAAAATAAAAATCTTGGTCTTCCCTCAAGCTAACCCACCTTCTCAGAACAAAAAATCTGTTCCTTCTTTTGTTATCCCCCTTCAGTAAATGATACCTCCAGTCATCCAGATACCTAAAACCAAAAATTTAGTGGATCTCTTCTTGATGCTTTTCTCTTTTAATAACCACATCTAATATCCGCAAGTCCTGTTTCTTATTCCCTCTTTTTCTTTCCCTACTACGACTGCCCTTAATCCAGTCCACTCTCATCTTTTGCCTACACTATTGCAAAAGCCTCCTAGTCAGCACACCTCTTTGTCTCTTGAAACCTCCATTCGCTCCCACCACAACAGCCAGATTGATCTCTAAAATGGTACATCAGATCATTTACTCCTTTACTTAAAATCCAGTGTGCAGTGCATGTAGAATAAAATCCAGATGACACCAAGGAAAAGGAGAGTATAAACAAGCTTATACAGATTATATCTCGAGACTTCTTTTTTAAATCAGGACTCTGTGAACTCACAGTGGTTTTAATCATATAAATTACGTTCAGATGATAATAGCGAACACTCAGTCCAGACTTCATTCAACAGTGTTAATCATTTAAAATGGATTTTTCTTCTTTTTTTTTTTAAGATTTTATTTATTTATCTTACAGAGAGATATAGCGAGAGAGGGAACACAAGCGGGGGAGTGGGAGAGGGAGAAGCAGGCTTCCTGCAGAGCAGGGAGCCCGATGTGGGGCTCAATCCCAGGACCTGGGACCCTGACCTGAGCTGAAGGCAGACGCTTAACGACTGAGCCACCTAGGCGCCCCAAATGGATTTTTCTGTAGACATTTGCTGTGTTGCAAAAGGAACACAGTGTCATCTGAAACATCCAGGAAGAAAACCTCATTTTGAGCTTCTAGGAGAGCCTGCCTTTCTCTATGTGTGGTATAGCAGAGGACATTTGTGTTTAAGATTTTCGTAAATTTTGGGTGCCTGGGTGGCTCAGTTGGTTGGCGTCCCGGGATCGAGTCCCGCATCGGGCTCCCTGCTCAGCAGGGAGTCTCCTTCTCCCTCTGACCCTGCCCCCTCTCGTGTGTTCTCTCTCTCAAATAAATAAATAAAATCTTTAAAAAAAAAAAAAGATTTTCGTAAATTTTGGGAGGATTTGTAAACAGATTTGTAGATAGAATATGTCTGCTGATATATTGACTGCTATGAACTCACTGCTCTTCATAAGGATTTACATATGGAATACAATTTTTTGATTCTTAAAATAATGATGGTTAAATGCTTTTTTATTTATTATTATTTTTTAAAGATTTTATTTATTTATTTGACAGAGAGAGACACAGCGAGAGAGGGAACCCAGGCAGGGGGAGTGGGAGAGGAAAAGCAGGCTTCCCACGGAGCAGGGAGACTGAAGCAGGGCTCGATCCCAGGACCCTGGGACCATGACCTGAGCCAAAGGCAGACACTTAACGACTGAGCCACCCAAGCACCCCAAATGCTTTTTTAAATATGTACTTGTATAAATATTTATATCACTCTCTCACTTTAGCCCCTCTCTCACTTTAATGCCCTCTGTTGTTTTCCAGCATCTAGTAAGAAATAGTATGACATAGTATATGATTTTATTTCTTCCAGGTGCTTCTCAATCAGGCTTATTTTCCCAGATATGTAGCTTTTGACCTCAGTTAGTTTTATCTTTGCCTTGTTCTTTTAATCACCAGTAATGTATTAAAAAACAGCCATATAGCTAGAATAGAAGTTGTGAGTTACCTGAATGGAGAATAAATGTGTTCTCTTTCTAAATAAAATTCTACAAATAATGTCACAGATTATCAGAGAATCTGTTTTATTTTAATATTTATATATTGATCATCTTTCAATAAAGTCACTACTTTATAGGTAGGGATTAACTCTTCATTGAATCTTCTGTTCTAATAGTTATTTAAAAGTACTAGCCACTTAACTACATTATCATTGGATACATATACAGATGTAAAAAGGGGAAATTTTTTGTTTAAAAATCCTTTCTAGGGCACCTGGGTGGCTCAGTCAGTTAAGCATCCAACATTTGGTTTAGGTGCAGGTCATGATCTCATGGGTCGTGGGATTGAGCCCCGCCTCCAGCCCCATGCTCAGAGAGGGGAGTCTGCTTGAATATTCTCGCCCTCTGCCCCTTCCCCCACTCTTGTGCTCATGCATGCTCTTTTTTATCTCTCTCTCAAATAAATAAAATAAATCTTAAAAAAAATCCTTTCTACACTCAGCCATGTTAAAATTCTCTCTTTTGTCACAGTGGTCATGGTTTATAACATGATTTCTTAGATTCCTAGTCAGCCTAGCACTTATCTTCAAAAATACTAGCCCATGTCTAATTACAGAACAATAAATCTTTCTGTTAACTGCTGTTGTTAACCTGTAGTTTAGACAGTTGTCAGTTGCAGTTTTGTTTGTCTCAGGAAACCTTTTCTTTAACCCATCCTACATGCTTTTCTCAATTTCCTTTCCCTAGCTTAGCTATACTGAGGCCAGCCATTCATGTTATATGCAACAAGAGTTGCTTTACCCAAAGCACTGCTTTATTCCTATATGCCTGGGACTTTAATGTTGATGATAGGGTGATAGTTTCTTTACATATTTGTGCCCCTCATAGAAAATATCAAGGAGGCCAAATGCTGCATTTTGTGGGTTCTTTACTCGTCTCCCTGTATTACCTCCTCTTCTGAGCTAAATCCCCTCCTTAACCACCTCTCACCACCCTGGCTCTTTTCTCACGTGGGTCTATTTTGCTGTGGCTTTCATGGATCTTCTGAACACATTTATGGGGTGCCTGGGTGGCACAGTCGGTTAAGTGTCCAACTCTTGGTTTTGGCGCAGGTCTTGATCTCAGGGTTGTAATCCCAGGATCGTGAGATTGAGCCCCACGTTGGGCTCCGAGGTCTGCAGGGGTTCTGCTTGGGATTCTGTCTTGCCCTCTGCCCCTCCTCCCCCACACCCACCCTCCCTCTCTCTCTCTTTCTAATAAATTTTTTTTAAAAAGTAATAATACACATTTATTATCCTATCAGTCCCTACCAAACTTCTTAACCTATTTTTGTTGTCAAAATTGGCCTTTCCTAGATTAGGCCTAATTTTGGTTCTTGTAAACTAAGAAACTAGGCAGAAAGACCCTAAGAGGCCAAAATACAGTCAGTCAAAGAGTTATTCTGCTGTCCTTTTCTTTTTGGGCTAGATAATATAATGCAACCTTCAAATATTGCCCAAATTGATTTTAGTCCTCTGCTCATGATATCTCTCTTTTCTATTCTCCTCATCCCAATTAGAGATAGATACAGAGGATTTTGCCCTCAACCAGTGAAGATATTTCTGGTCTTTTGTTTTTTTTAAACTTAATCTGCCACAGAAATGATTAAGAATAATAATCACATGTATCCCTCTTATTTCACCTGAGGCATGACTCAATCTCTTATTTTCCAGAAGTAATATTAAAAAGACAAATTGGTACAATTTTCCCAATAAGGATGTACAGTTATTACATATAATTGCAGTGTTGTAAAAATTTGTCTTTTTGAGAAGGATGCACACACATTTTTTTGTGATTTACTTGAAGCATGAGTTAACATTCACAGTTGGATATTTCTTTTTCCTAAAACTGAAGGGGAAATTTTTTTTAAGTATGTGGAAAGTAATAGGAAGCTTCAGTTTAAAAGAGGAATTTTATCAGGTGTCTTTTACAGGACTGATTCTACAAGAAACACCATATTTCTTTTATCAGTAATAAAAATATTACTTAAAATAACTTCTAGTGGTGCAAGAAAATATTATTGTCTCTTGTTACCTATACTCAGGTTTATAAATGTGCTCTATTATACACTTGTTTTGTGTTTTGTTACAGATTTACAGGAAGTTGCAGTTAGTGTTCAGGGAAGTCACACATACCCCTCACTATTCCTCCTACAATGTTAGTATCTTCTATAATTATAATTATAATATCCGGACCATGAAATTGACATTGGTACACCACAGAGCTTATTTATATTTCACTAGTTACACATGTACTCATTTGTGTGTATCTGTATATAGGTTTGTGTGTTTATGTATATAGTCCCATACAATTCTGTCACATGTAGAATGTGTAACTACCACTACAGTCAAGATGGAAAACCTTTCCACACAGAACTGCCTTTTGCTACCTCTTTGTAGCCCCTGTCTTCTCCATCCCTGAGTTCTAAGTAATTAATACTCTTTGAAGAATCATACAGTATGTAACCTTTTGAAGTTGGCTTTTTCCACTTAGCGTAATTCCCTTGAGGTCCACTTAAGTCACTGAGTGTATCAACTTTGTTCTTTATTATTGCTGAGTAGTATTCCATGGTATGGATGTATCACAGTGTAACCATTGAAGAACATTGGGATTGTTTCCAGTTTGGGGCTCTTACAAAAAAACCTGCTATGAACATTCATAGACCATTTTTGCATGAACATAAATTTTCATCTTACTGGGATAAAAGCCCAAGAAATTGCTGTGTTGTATTAGTACATTTTTTGTTTTAAGAGAAACTGCTGAACTCTTTTCCAGGGTGGCTATACTATTTTACTTTCCCACCAGTGATGTGTGAATGATTTGATTTCTCCACATCCTCACTATCCTTTGGTGTTATCACTGTTTTTCATTTTAGCATTTAGCCATCACCTACATGATAGATGTATAGTGATGTCTGATTATGCTTTTAATTTTGATTTTCCTAATGGCTATAATGTTGAATATCTTCTCATTTTGTTTATTTGTGTCTGTATATCCTCTTCAGTGAAATGTCTGTTCATATATTCTGCCCAGTTTTTTAAAAGTTTTTTATTAATGTAAGTTATCTCCACACCCAGTGTGGGGCTTGAACTCAATGACCCCGAGTTCAAGAGTCACACACTCTTCCAACTGAGCCAGCCAGGCATCCCTAAGATTTTTTTCTTTTTTTTTTTTTTTTAGTAATCTCTGCACCCAACATGGGGCTTGAAATCACAACCCTGAGATCAAGAGTTGCATGCTCTACTGACTGAGCCATCTTCTGCCCACGTTTTAACGGGATTCTTTGTTCTTCCACTTTTGAGTTTTGAGAGTTCTTTGTATATTCTAGATAAATGCCCTTTGCTGGCTATGTGGTTTGCAAATATTTTCTCTTAGTCTGTAATTTGTCTTTTTAGCCTCTTAACAGGGTCTTTCACTGAGCAACAGTTTTTAGTTTTGAGAACATCTAATTTATGGCTCATATTTCCTTTTGTGAAGTATACTTTTTGGTCTCAAGTCTTAAGGCCTCTTTGCCTAGTTCTAGGTCCCAAAGATTTTCTGTTTTTTTTCCTAAAATGTCTGTGGTTTTATGTTTTACATTTAAAGCTTTGATCAGTCTTGAGTTAACTTTTATTTAAGGGGTGAAGTTTAGTTTCAGATTCATTGATTCATCTTTTTGTCTATAGGAGCCTAGTTTGTCCAGCAATGTTTGTTGAAAAGATTATCCTTCCCCCCCATTGAACTGCTTTTATACCTTTGTCAAAAACCCATTGGACATATTTGTGTGGGTCTATTTTTGGTTTCTCTCTTTTGATCCATTAACCTGTGTGTATTCATTTACCAATACCACACTGTCTTGATTACTGTAGCTATAGAGAAAGCTTTAATTGTGAAAGAGTGAGTTCTCTCATTTTCTTTTTTTTATTGTTTTAGCTATTCTATTTCCTTTGCCTTTCCATAAAAATTTTAAAGTAAGCTTGTCTATGTCTATAAAACACCTTGCTAAGATTTTAATAGGAATTGCATTAAACCTATACATCAGTTTGGGGGCACCTGGGTGGGTCAGTTGGTTAAGTGTCTGACTCTTGATCTCAGCTCAGGTCTTGATCTCAGGATCATGAGTTCAAGCCCCATGTTGGGCTCCACACTTGGGCATGGAGCCTACTTTAAAAACAAAACAAAAAAACAAAAAAACCCACAAACACCTATATATCAATTTGGAGAGAATTGATATCTTTACTATGTCAAGTCTTCCAGTCAGTGAACGTGGTGAGTCTTTCTAATTTATTTAGGTCTGACTTCTTTCATCAGCATTTTGTAATTTTCAATGGATCCTGCATGTTTTGTTAGATTTATACCTCAATATTTCATTTTCTTTGAAAATGTCATAAAATGGTATTGTTTTTAGTTTTGGTTTCCACATATTTTGCTATTAGATATGGAAGTGCATTTAGTTTTTTGTGTGTTGATCTTGTAACCTGTGACCTTGTTGAACTTGCTAGTGTGTAAGAGTTTTTTGTAGATTCTGTCTGGTTTTCTACATAAATATTCATATCATTTGTAAATAGAGACAGTTTATTTCTTTTCAACCTGTATGTCTTATTTCTTTTTCTTACCTGATTGTTCTGGCTAAGGCTTACAGTACTGTATTGAATAAGAGTGGTGAGAGTGGACATCTCACCTATTCCTAATCTTAGGGAGGTAGCATTCAGTTTTTTACCATTAAGTATAATGTTAGCTGTACATTTTTGGTAAATAGTGTTTTTCAAGTTGAGGAAGTTCTTTATTTCTAGTTTGCTGAGTGTTTTT
This sequence comes from Halichoerus grypus, assembly GCF_964656455.1. Classification (NCBI taxonomy): domain Eukaryota; kingdom Metazoa; phylum Chordata; class Mammalia; order Carnivora; family Phocidae; genus Halichoerus; species Halichoerus grypus. The sequence continues at coordinate 94,511,833 of NC_135713.1, forward strand.
GTCATGAATGGGTATTTTGGGTTTTGTCGCATGCTTTTTCTGTGTCTCATTTGATAAGACCATATGAATTTTCTTCTTTGGCCTATTGATATTGTGGGTTACATGGACTGATTTTTTTAAAATGTTGAACCAGTCCTGTACTATATCTGCTTGATCACTTGATTGTGGTGTGTAATTCTTTTCATACATTGTTGGAGTCAATTTACTAATACTTTGTTGAGGATTTTACATCTAAGTTTATGGTCTGCAGTTTTCTTTTTTTATACTGTCTTTGTCTGGTTCTGGTATCAGGTTAATGCTCCCCTCATAAAATTAATTGGAACATGTTCCCTCTTCTCTTTCTTGAAGGATTTGTGTAAAATTAGTTTCCGTTCTTTAAATATTTGATAAAATTGTCCAGTGGAACCATCAAGACTTGGAGAGTTCCATTTCATGATCTTTTTAATTACAAATTCAATTCCTTTCATGATTGTAGAACTATTCGGGTTATCATTTGAGTTTTTGTGCTTTGTAGTTTTTAAGGAATTGGTTCATTTCTTCTAAGTGGTGAATCCATGAGCATTATGAACAGTATTATGAAATTATTCATGGTTTTTTAAATTTTCCTTTCAATTTGCTAGTATTTTGTTGAGAATTTTTGCATCCGTGTTCATCAGGGATATTGGTGTGTAATTTTCCTTTTTAGTGGGGTCTCTGCTTTTGGAATCAAGGTAATGCTGGCCTTATAGAATGAGTTTTCCTTCCATTTCTATTTCTTGGAACAGTTTCAGAAGAATAGGTATATTAACTCTTCTTTAAATGTTTGGTAGAATTCCCCTGGGAAGCCATCTGGCCCTGGACTCTTGTTTGTTGGGAGAATTTTGATTACTGCTTCAATTTCCTTGCTGGTTATGGGTCTGCTCAGGTTTTCTATTTCTTCCTGTTTCTGTTTTGGTAGTTTATACATCTCTAGGAATGCATCCATTTCTTCCAGATTGCCTAATTTGTTGCCATATAGTTGCTCATAATATGTTCTTATAATTGTTTGTATTCCTTTGGTGTTGGTTATGATCTCTCCTCTTTCATTCATGATTTTATTTATTTGGGTCCTTTCTTTTTTCTTTTTGGTAAGTCTCACCAGGGGTTTATCAATGTTATTAATTCTTTCAAAGAACCAGCTCCTAGTTTTGTTGATCTGTTCTACTGTTTGTTTGTTTTTTCTATATCATTTATTTCTGCTTGAGTCTTTATTATTTCTCTTCTCCTGCTGGGTTTTAGGCTTTATTTGCTCTTCTTTTTCCAGCTCCTGTAGGTGTAAGGTTAGGTCGTGCATTTGAGACTATTCTTGCTTCTTGAGGAAGGCCTGTATTGCTATATACTTTCTTCTTATGTCTGCCTTTGCTGCATCCCAAAGGTTTTGGACTTTCAATTTGTTGTCATTTTCATTTGCTTCTGTGTAGTTTTTTATTTCTTCTTTAATTTAACATCCTACTAATTTCTTTAGTAGGATGTTCTTTAACCTCCATTATTTGCAGTCTTCCCTAATTTTTTCTTGTGGTTGACTTCAAATTTCGTAGTATTATGGTCTGAAAATATGCATGGTATGATCTCAGTCTTTTTGTACTGATTGAGGCTCGATTTGTGACTCAGTATATGATCTATCCTGGAGAATGTTCCATGTGCACTAGAAAAGAATGTGGATTCTGCTGCTTTAGGATGAAATGTTCTGAATATATCTGTTAAGTCCATGTGGTTCAGTGTGTGATTCAAAGCCATTGTTTCCTTGTTGATCTTCTGCTTAGATAATCAGTCCATTGCTGTGAGTGGGGTGTTAAAGTCCCCTACTCTTATTGTATTATTATCAATGAGTTTCTTTAAGTTTGTTATTAATTGATTTATATATTTGGCTGCTCCCAAGTTGGGGGCATAAATATTTACAATTGTTAGATCTTCTTGTTGAATAGACCCCTTTATTATGATATAGTGCCCTTCTTCATCTCTTAGTACAGTCTTTCATTTAAAATCTAGTTTGTCTGATATAAGTATGGCTACTCCAGCTTTCTTTTGATGTCCATTAGCATGATAGATGGTTCTCCTCCCCCTCATTTTCAATCTGGAGGTGTCTTTGGGTCTAAAATGAGTCTCTTGTGAGCAGCATATCAATGGGTCTTTTTTTTTTTAATCCATTCTGATACCCTATGTGTTTTGATTAGAGCATTTAGTCCATTTACATTCACAGTAATGAGTGATAGATATGAATTTAGTGCCATTGTATTACCTGTAAAGTCGCTATTCCTGTAGATTGTCTCTGTTTCTTCCTAGTCTTTGTTGATTGTGGTCCCTCTTTCCCACTCAAAGGGTCTCCTTTAATATTTCTTGCAGAAATATTAGTGTGTTCACTAATGGTTTAGTGTTCATGAACTCCTTTAGTTTTTGCTTGTCCTGTAAACTCTTTATCTCTCCTTCTATTCTGAATGACAGCCTTGTTGGATAACATATTTTTGGCTGCATATGTTTCCCATTCAGCATGTTGAATGTATCATGCCACTGTCTTCTGGCCTCCCAAATTTCTGTGGACATGTCTGCTGCTAACCTTATGTCTACCCTTGTAGGTTAAAGACCTTTTATTGCTAGCTGCTTTCAGAATTCTCTCTTTATCTTTTGTATTTTGCAGGTTTCACTATGATATGTCTTGGTGTTGACCTGTTTTTGTTGATTTTGAGGGGAGTTCTCTGTGCCTCTTGGACTTGAATGCCTACCTGATTCCTTCTGCAGAGTAGGGAAGTTCTCAGCTATAATTTGTTCAAATAAACCTTCTGCTCCTTTTTCCCACTCTTCCTCTTCTGGGACTCTTATGATATGGATATTATTGTGCTTTGTGAAATCGATGAGTTCCCTGAGTCTATATTTGTGATCTACTGGTTTTCTTTCCCTCTTCTTTTCAGCTTTTTTATGTTCCATAATTTTTTCTTCTATATCACCTATTTGTTCCTCTGCTTCTTCCATTCCTGTTGTGATTACATCCAGTCAGTTCTGCATCTCAGTTAAGCATTTTTTATTTCAGCCTGACCAGTTTTTAGGTCTTTTATCTCTGCAGCAAGGGTGTCTCTGGTGTTTTCTATGCTTTTTTTCAAACCCATAATATTCTTATGACTCTTGTTCTGAATTCTTGTTCAGATATATTGCTTATATCTGTTTTGAGTAAATCCCTGGCTGTGGTTTCTTCTTGATCTTTCTTTTGGGAAAAATTCCTCCATCTTGTCATTTTGTCTAGGTTTCTGTCTTTTGTGTGTTATGAAAGTTTGTTCTTATTCTGCTCTTGAGAGTATTGGCATATTAAGAAGGGGTCCTACACTGTCTAGGGCCTGGCGCTTCAGGAAGTGTTTCTGGTGTATGCTCTTATGCTCTGTGCACTCTGCTGTTGTGTTTTGGCTGTAAGGGTTCCTCTTTGCTCTCAGTGGGGAGTGTTTGGACCTTTAAGTGTGCTTTGATTTATTTGTTAAAATAAGCCTGCCACATCGGGGCACCTGGGTGGCTCAGTTGATAAGCGTCTGCCTTCGGCTCAGGTCATGATCCCAGGGTCCTGGGATTGAGCCCCACATTGGGCTCCCTGCTCGGCGGGAAGCCTGCTTCTCCCTCTCCCACTTCCCCTGCTTGTGTTCCCTCTCTCGCTGTGTCTCTCTCTGTCAAATAAATAAATAAAATTAAAAAAAAAAAATAATAAGCCTGCCACGTTCTCTCCCTCTAATTGTGCAGATTGTTCTCTTAATCCTCAGATCAATTTCCTAGGTATTCAAAATAATTGGATGTTGATCTAGCTGTGTCCGAGGGACAAGGCAAGCCCAGAGTCCCCCTACTGCTCCACTGTCTTAACTCAATTCTCTATTTTTTTTCCTTTAATGCTTGCAAGATCTGTAGAAATAAGATCTTTTTTTGTTACTGGTAGTACTGATTTGTGCCTTCTCACTTTATGTTTGTCAGTCTTACTAGAAATTTATCAGTTTTTTAAAACCTCAGCTCTTGTTTCATTGATTTTTTTTCTGTCATTGATTTATGATCTTATTTTTATTATTCCCTTCTGCTTGTTTTGGGTTTATTTTGCTCTTCTTTTTCTAGGTTTCTGAAGTAAGAACTTAGATTTTTAAATTGAGATCTTTGCTCTTTCCTAACATGAGCATTTACTGCTATAAATTTCCCTCTCAGCACTGCTTTAACTGAATCCTACAACATTTGACATGCTATATTTTCATTCTCGTTTATCTCCGTATTTCTCTTTTTCTTTTGAGACTTCCTTACTGACTCATGGGTTATTTACAAATACGTAGTTTAATTTCTAACTGGTTTGAAGATTTTCCTGCTGTATTTTTGTTATTGATTTCTACTTTTGTTTCATTATAGTCATACATGCACTAGGTATTATTTCAATTCTTTTATTTAATATTTAAATTTGTTGAGATTTTTGTTTGTTTTTTTTGTTGTTGTTGTTGTTTGACCCAGGCTATGGTATACGGCAATGAATGTTTTTGGGTTTTTTTTGTTGTTGTTGTTTTTTAAGATTTACTTATTGGAGAGAGAGAGTGCACTTGCAAGTTGGAGGAGAGGCAGAGGGAGAGACTCTTTCAGGCAGACTCCACACTGAGCATGTAGCCTAACACAGGGCTCAGTGCCACAGCCCATGAGATCATGACCTGAGCTGAAGCCAAGAGTCGGATGCTTAGCCAGCTGAGCCACCCAGGGGCCCCTGCAATGAAGGTTTCACGGGTGCTTGAAAAGTATTTGTATTTTCCTTTCTTAGGCAGAGTGTTCTATAGGTGTCATTTAGATCTTATTGGTTGATGGCATTATTCAGTTCTTTTATATCTTTGCTGATTTTTTTGATCTAATACTTCTACCACTTGTGCCAGAGTGACGTATTGAAATCCCCAGCTATATGTGTGGTTTTATCGCTCTCCTTTTAGCTTTATCAGTTTTTGTGTTATGTATTTTGAAGCTCTCTTGTTTAGTGCATCCACATTTAAGGATCACCATATTTTTTTCTTGGTGAATTGGTCATTTTATTATTATGTAACGTTCCTCTTGGTCTTTAATAATTTTTTTTTGCTCTGAAGTCCAATATTAATATAATCACTTTTTTAAAAAAATGTTTGCATGATACAACTCTCTGTTTCATTTTGTTTGAAGTGGGTTTCTTGTAGGCAGCATATAGTTGGGTCCAGTCTATGACTCTCTGTCTTTGAACTGGTGGATTTAGACCATTTATAAAACTTAAAATAATTATTGACATCTTAGGGTTTATGGGCCCAGACTATTTTTTACTCATAGAATGCATTATATATCCTTATTCATTCAGCAGTAACCACAAAACATAAGTCAGATTCCTTCCTTCCATCCTTCTTTCCTTCCTGTCTTCCTTCCATCCATCCTTCAGAGCTTCTCACAGCATGACAACTGGGTCCTGAGAGAAGCATTTCCAAAATGTAAGCATTTCAGGAGGCCCATGTGGAAACTGTAAGCCTTCTAAAGACTTAGCCTCAGGTCTTAAGTTCTAGAAAGTCACTTCTGCCACATTCTTTTGGTCACAGGCCCAACCCAAATGTAGTGTGGGAGGCGACTACACAAGAGCAGGATCACTGAAGGCCTTCTTAGAGTCTGGCTACCACTATCACTCATTCATATGCTAGAGTTGAAATCAGAGTCATGGGTATAACTCAGACCGTATCAACTAGCTAGTCACTCTGAGACTCAACTTTCTCATTTGTAAATTGAGGAGCCTGCAGTAGATGACCACTTAGGTCCCTTCTGACTCTATGATTCTTCATTTGTTTCTCAGAGTGTCTTTGTATCTTTTTTCCCCTGCCTTACTGAGGTATAGTTGACAGTCTAAAATTGTGTATATTTAAATTATGCAACTTGATGATTTGATAAATGTATACTTTGTGAAATATTGACCATAACCAGGCTACTTGACATATCCATCACCTTACATAGTTACCATTTTCTTTCTCTTCAGATGGATTTCTTAACGTGTTTATTAGCATATTACTATTTTACCTCTGTGTAAAAGGAGACTTAAGCATTGTTACAGTAATCTCTGAACTACTCTAAAGCTCAGTTTGGCAAACTAATGCAGTTACCATTGGTTCCAGAGGTAGCCAATATCCAATATTAGAGTGCCTATAGATTATTTTAGCTATAGTGAATGGATCATTAAAGAAGCTAGAAATCTTATCTCAATTGAGCAGTAGCAAAGCAACTTAACATTGGCCAGATTATTTCACAGAACTCTTCTTTCTGAAAAAAATGAAAATCTGCCAATTAGGGCTTTTCCCTTCCAACTTATATACATTTGATTATAAAGGTAATCGATCAGATTTTAGTTTGTAATTTATCTATTGTTATAAATTGAGCCTTGCTAAGCCTACCCAAACTTCCATTTTACCTGAATAACTTTCCCCCCAAAAAATCATAACTTGTTTTAAAAATAGTAAGACGTGAGTAGGACCACATCCTGTTGTGTTACCTAAGGTTCCTTGTACCTCCCAGTCTGTGCCAAGATCCTGACTTAAACTCAGTCTTGTCGTAGTCAGCATTAGAATAAACTGAGAGTTTATTCAGATATTTTAGACAGAGTCCCCATTCATTTGAGTGACTCCTTCCCAAGGGAAACACTTTGAAAGATAATACTCATTTACTTTAGTTCAGGTATTTTGAGGGGTTTCTTTACTATATACTCACACGTTATATATGGTCTTTTAAAATTATCCCTGACAGTTGTAATTCACTGTTATGAGGTAAAGTATATGTGGTTTATGGATTTCACATCATAGTCATCAATGTACTGTATGCCTTTGGCTCCCAGTGGCATAGTCTTCTTGAAGCTGTGTCAAATGTTTATTTTCATGTTTATGCTCCTATACTGGAATGGGGGACAGAAACCTTCTTTTATTCATCTTTGCATCCCCTGTACCTGGCATCCCATAGATACACAGTAACCTTATTGAATGAATTGGGGCTGGTATATGGGAGAGACTGATCTTTGGCCCTAATTACATCATAGTCCTGTATTGATAGATTAAATGAGGATTCTTGCTCTATGATGGATAGAATAATAATGAATGGAAGTTATTTTGGGCAGCATTGCTTAAAATTCATTTCATTGACAATACTAAAGCTTTCAAAAAACTTTTTACAAGTATACATTTTGACTTACCATGCTTTTGATCTTACTCTTTGTATTCATTTCATCTTGTTTAATTCCTATAAGCTATTCTCAAGGGAGGTTCATAAGGAAGAAATACGAATCCTGTATCCAGTGAAATGTGCCTCTCACTGATTTTTCACATGTATGCATACTAACCAGATACATAAAAATAATACATAAAAACAGTGATTAAATATCTAGGTATAGTATGATTAGCAGTGAAGTAAAGTCATGATCCTGTGTCTAAAGTTTTCATCCAGTGTCTTGTTAGTAAAAGAAGTTCAACAGTGGGTTTTCACCTGAGAAAATAGATGTGGATAGAGAGCATCCTTGTGTATTATGATTCTGATTTTTTTTTTTTTACAGTGTGAGTTATTACAAAACTATTAGGGAAAGGAAGAACGTACTGGGACTTACTAAAGTTTCTATTAAAATATAATACGATTACCATTAAGTTATGTCTTTCCTTTTTATTTTATGTGAGCTAAGGTAATAAAGCTTATTAGTAAAAGTTCGGAATTTATACCCATTTAACCAAAGGTATTCAACCAAACACTATGGAGATAAATGTTTAAATGATCTTTGTGTCTCTGAGAATAGTTTAAGGAGATAAAGCTTCCTACCACCTTAGGAAAAAGACTGATTTGAGGGACAACATCTGACACTAATTTATTTACCCTCCTACTGATTGGTTTCTCAGTGATTGATTTGATTTTTTCTTTTATGTTTTGATATTTTACAGTTCAGCTTTGAATGATGTATTTTAAGTCCAGAAATACCATCCAGAATAAATATTCTTGGGTTTAATTTTGTTGTGTCTGTCTTCAGGAGGAATAGGCAGAAGTTAGATTCAGATGGGTGCCAGGCTGGTAATTTGGCTCAAAGTGCATGGGGAGAATAATCTCTCTCCTAAAATGAAGCACAAGGATAAGTAATAACTTTTTATGCATGATAAGCATCAAAAATATGAACCTGCTGGTCTTTGCTTTTCATTTTTCTTTACCTCTGTCTTTCAGTGAGAACCTCCTGCAGTGTGCACACGATGTGATCAATAACTCAATAACTTTTTTCATGCAGTAATTATCTCCGTGTGATATTATCTGAACACTGTTTTTCTTTATTACTCAGAAGATGCAGGAGATATTTATATAACCAGCTGATCTCATTTTGGATAAAGGTGCTTTGTGACAGCAGGAAAAATAGTTTATTTTAAATAGCCTTTTTAAATAAATGCTCTATGAAAAGCTTTTCCAGTTAATTTTCACTTAGCATGAGAGGGTGATTACCAAACGATTTAAAACTTGTACTTTGAATATTTAACAGTATGATAGTCATTCTTTCTAACTTCTAATAATCACAATTTAAATTAAAATATCGAACTTTTTTTTTCAGATTTCATACATTCCTATTTGAATTTTTTTGTGTGTGTGAGGAATTCTTAATCTCAGGAAACAAACTGAGGGTTGCTGGAGTGGTAGGGGGTGGGAGGGATGGGGTGGCTGGGTGATACTCAAACTACTTTTAAAAAATATTGAACTACTTAACATACCTGTAATTTTTTCCTGATTCCTCTAACTCATTTTAGATATTTACAGAGGGGTGAGCTAAACACATAAGTTCTACTATCTCTGCTTGTCTCACGGAGATTTTCATTATAGGCAGAGATCCTGCAAGAGTCCCGGATGATGATCCCAGATTGCCAGCGCAGGTTGGAAGCAGCACATACTGATCTTCTGCAGTTATTAGTAAGTAAATTTTTCTCTGTGTTCTGTTTAAATGTTCTTTCAGTCTAATACATGGAAGGCCAAAATCTTAAGTATTCAACACTGTAAACTAGTTAGGGACATATTTTGTTCACTTGCCCTGTGTATCAGTATATTTTAAAATAATTAATAGAGATTAAATTGTGTTTTAATTAACCTCCAGTAGAAGTACTATAACCAGCATGTTTATTCTGTTTATTTAAACTTAGTTAATTAAATATATTTGAGTTATTATGGTAGATATTCAGAACACTGACATTGTCCAGCAGTATCTTGAAATATTTAGTATTTATACATAAAGATCTTTTTTTGGCACATTAAAGATAAGTAGACTATTTAAAATTTTAAAAGATCCAAATGTTTCAGATGAATTTGGGCCCTTATGAAAAGGATCTGGAATTCTTTTAGAGTCAAACTTTACTCAGTTTGAGAGGAAAAAACACCTTGTCATATAGGCAGTCCTTTCATATTTACTTAGAGCTGGATAACACTGTTACCGTACTTGCTAATAAAATGCCTTGTGATACAGTGGCAGAATCATTTTATAAAAGATTCTAAAAACAATTAAAAGTCCTCTTATATCTTTCTTAACAGAGATAACTGCATAATACTATATTCAAGCCAGTTGTTCTTGCTGTTTGATGGTAATTTGATGGATTCTAACATTTCCTTTACTAATCTCATTTTATGTTTCTGTTTCTTGAGCTAATATTAACTAGCTACTAGCTGTCTCATGATTCATAGTTGTGCCTTCTATAACAAAAATCTTGTGAGGCTTTCTCAGGATGATTATATGTATTCTTTGAAAAAGAATGACATTTGTTTTCCCACCAAAATAATATTAGGACTATATCTGTAAGAAAAAACAAAGAGAGATGTGTTCACATTTTACTTGAATTTTGACACAGAACTCCATATTTAGATATAGGAACCTTTTAAAGTCAGGATAACTCTCCTTCAAAACCAAAAATAAAGCTGTGGTTTTGAAATAAAAGATAGAAATAATTACTGTATTAAAATACTGAGACAGCGCACCATTTTTATTTCCTGACAGCTTAAACGCTTTTTTCTCTCATGAATCTAGTAGCTGAAAAGGTAATAGAAATTGCTTGAAAAAAATAATACTGTCTTTGGATGATGTATTTGTGTGTATGGATGTATTCAACAATATTTGTACCCTCAAAGAGCTTACACTTAGTAACAGAGAACAGAGACATGTTTAGGTGTAATATAGAGGTTTAAGAAATTTTTGCCTATAGTCTGAGGTAAGCAAATTCTCACTCCTTTTGCTTTAAATTTTCATATTAAAGAAACACACATACTTTATTCCCTCTGCTCTGTAACTGTATATCTCCAGCTTTTATTGACCTGACACGAATAACTGATCATAGCTTTACTTACTTAAGTAAAAATCAAACAAAAGTTCATATGCAGAATAACTTAGATGATATTATTTCATTTATCTCTTAGCATAGTAGTATATTAGTAAGAGCTTCATGTATAAAGTATCAAGGAAAAACTCAGTCTTTAAATACAAAAAAATAAAAGATGTTAGCATTTTGTTTCCTTGTAGTATGATACATAATATTCATTAATAAGCAGACAGTTCAGTTTTCTGATTCAGAGATTGTACTTATCTCTGGTATGACACCACTAGCCATTTTTGTCATTGTGAGTAGTTGTAGGATTATTGTGGTCTGAATGTTATATATGTAACATTTTAGTAAAGCATCATTTTAAATTTTTAGTCCATTAATAATAATCCTTTTTGTATGGTGACATGTTGACAAAATGAGAATAAATTTTTTTTTCATTTTTCTGAGGTTTTTATTTACTTAATGCTAATAGCTTTAAATAACCCTGTCTTTCACTTATTCTGTGAGAATGCTATACAGTGAAACAAAACCTGTTATTTCTTCTCTTACCTATAAAGAAAGAACAAAACTGTGTGAAATTATACACTATTTAGATGAGGTTTGGAATCCTTTTTGTTATAATTTTTGAGCTCTTTATATTGGTTTGTAATATTTGAGTAAATAACAGCACTGAAGTTTGAGAAGGATAAATCTAATTTTTATTATATTTCATTTCAGGAGAGTGAAAAAGACTTGGAAGAAACTGAGGAATATAAGGAAGCACGTTTAGTATTGGATTCAGTGAAGTTAGAAGCCTGAAGTTTTTCTCTGCAGGGTGTTTTTTGCATTAAATCTTGGGATCCATTCCACAATTCATTATTTTTGACCACTGCTGTATGTTCAAGTAGTATGAGAATGTGATTCTTTTTATGCAGTTGCATATATTTTTCTTTGCCTAATTGAATGTGTCAAATAAATGAGTTCGTCTAATAAGATTGTTTATTTCATACTTTATGAAATATTTTTAATTAACCTTTTATCATTAAATCATAGACATTTTTGACAGAGAATTAAAATCTGTTAGGTTCTCTTTGAAGTCTAGGTATTTTGCTTTATAAGTCTGGATTGAATTAAAAATAGGATATCTTTATTTTTAGATAAAAATCCAAATTTTGAACAGTTTATTCTGAATAGAGTACAACTCCCTCAAAAGAAAGGAAGAACTTCTCTGTGAATAAGGCCTCACATATTTATCCCTTCACAGTGAAAGTCTAACATTTCCATTACTGTTAACTAATGGAAACATTTAAATCTTTTTCCAGAAAGATAGATCTGTACAAAAAACATCAATGATTTAGATCTTCAAATAAGATTCTTAAGAACAAAGAATTGAATTGTATTTTAAAGGAATAATAATGGTGTACTGGGAAATGTTTAACAGATCTTCAAAATGGAAAGGGAGCATCTTACTTCTGTGGTATAAATATTCCTGCCGTGACTAATTTCAAGCTACTAACATGACATCACTGAAGCCAAGGTTGGGAAGATATGAGCCAGCTCCAGCATACACGGTCCATAGCCAAACCTGGATAATCTTGATTGACTGGAAAAGATTATCATTTTATCACAAAGTATTTTTCCAATACAGTTGTAAACCAATTAATTACCTAGTCATTTGAGCTTATTTTCTTAAAAATACATGACGGCTCATTTAGTTTTCTTATATTTCTTGAAAATGTGTATAAGCCTTGTATAATCAGCCTACCATGAGCAGTGATCTAATGAACTAAAATACTAATAATAGCATTTAAACTTTAAAACTCATAATTGAAAAAATAACAAAATCTGAATTTTTGCTGCTATGAGATACATACTTACACGGTAATTCGTCTGATTTTGGAAGTCGCTAATGATCATTAGAAACCATAACATTTATTGAATCTGTCAAAAAGATCAGAGAAGAGAAAAATAATACTATTCTTTCCCGCTGTTATTTCTAAAGGGTACTTTGTTGTTTTAAAGCATAGAATCCATCATTTTTAAAATCTATACATGCAGAAAATTACTTCATCATAGAATAACATACACCAGAAGCACTTCTAAATTGAAATGTCATCCTCTTAAAACATATTACATGTCTTTTTTAAAGTATATGAGGTGGGGAGGGGCAGAGTGAGGAAATAAGACCATAATTACAATGTAAAACTTTTACTAAGGCTTGCTTAATTAGAGATTTGAGTAGCAGGAGAATTAAAACTCTAGATTATTTTGTCATTGGTATTAAGCACCAGAATAGGTTGGCTTCTTGGGGTGGGGGTGGCATATTTAGTTTTCCAAGTAAGATACCATTTAAAGAAAGTATTTTACCATTTTTTTAATGTAAAAAATCTCATTTCAGCCTTCTGCCAAATACATAAATATCATATATATTCAAAGCAAAAAATATTGGTCCCTCCAGAAAAAATTCTGAAAGGGAATTTTTATAGCCAGGACCCAAATCTTGGTTGTTAAAAAAAATTATTTTCTTGCCAAAAAGCCTAGGAAAGAAGAAATTAACAAGGTAGATGAAAATAAATGCACCTTTAGAGAATTGTTATCTCAATTATAGATTTCATACTGGATATCTCTCCAGACATGGATAAGAAGCAGCAAGAAGCTTCACATTCAGTGAAGGCTTATTCCTGGAGGTTTTTGACACATTCCACTTCTGTTTTCACGGCCAGCAAGAGGCACAGGAAGTTAAGAACAGTTGTAATTCATTCAGTGTTAGCTTTTTTTTAAGCTTTTAGTTAAAACCTTACATCTGTAGGATAATAGGTAGAATTTTCCAAAAGTAACGTTACCTTTTTCTCTCTCCAGTATCTGACCCCCAACCAACATGTAGCAGTTGCTCAGTAAATATTTGTAAAATAAGTGAAAAGCAAGAGGTGAAAACCTCTGGAGTCAGAGAAAGAATGCTATGAAGGATACAATCACATCACAAACACAATATTTTTACTCCAAACCTCAATAAGAAACATGTTTTCCGTAGTGACCCAGTACCTACTTTTGGAAGTCTCTATATACATGTTAAAACAGTAAGTATCTTTAATATGTACAATTCTCAGTTGTTTTTTATTGTTTTGTTTTTTTAACAATGATTATGACCACCTGCTTTTGGATTGTGAATAACACTACCCTAATACAATTATATAAAGTGCTTCTACTTAAAAGAATTGTCTCTTTGTCTTTCTCTATTTATGATACACAGTAATTGTTTATCCTATATATAAATAAGTAACAGTTTATAATACATATAAACTTGGGTCTCAGAGCAGTTGTCTCTGAATGTGTGCAGTTATACACATTGCAGGTATAAAGTGTCATTGTAACATGTAATCATTTAATATTTGTTAGGTGCCCTTAGTCCTTGCATAGACTAATAATGGCCTTCATCAAGGAAATAGGCAAAACAAAGACAGTGACAGAATCAGGTTGTAAACCCAACTTTTCCGTATTTTTCTGCATAGCAAAGGGCACATAATTTCTAAGGAAGTAAGAATGTGCATAGGATAAAGAAGTAGAAACATGTGGAATGAGTTAAAGTAACCAAATCCAATGAATGTCATTGAGAGCATTTCCAAGTTCTAGCATTTTCCCTTGGACATTCTTGGCTAGTGAAGACTCAGTCCTAGTAAATGAAAGCACTCCCCCAAAGTCCTGGGCAGGAGCTTTGTGGCTGGGCTTTTGAGACATTTATGTTTTGCGTGAGTGTTAACATTTCAAGAATGAGGCTGTCCTGTACCATAAGTTATGTACCATAACTTTGTACCATAAGTTATGTGAACAGTTCCTTGGGAAGGAATGGTACTTGTAGCAAGTTAAAAAAAAAAAAAAAATGCTAAAATAAACATGTATTTATATTATGAGTAATGAAAGCTAGTTAAAACAGTGTATTTTAATGTTCATTTAACATTTCTTGATTTTCTGGTCAGAAACATTCAAAGCCCAGTATTTAAAAATCGTCTCTATGCCTATACCTGTGCACTGAATCATTTCCAAATTGAGCAGTCAAACCTGGTTAATCTAAATTACTTTGCAAACTTCATTACATTACTTGGCTTTTTAAAAATCCTATCAAATTTAATAAGGACATATCCTACAGCTGGTTATCACTTAAATCTTACTATTTGGTCATTTAGATAAACCAAAGACAGATTAATCCTTTCTCTGACTGCAAGTTAGGGCCTTTAAATGTCAGTGTAAACTTGACATGTATATGAGCAAGAGCTGAAGAGCATTTGGCATTAAAGGGTTAATCAGATCATTTAGTCCTTGAGACTCTTTTGAGTGCTTTTAGCTGGAAAGAAATTGAATGGTTGAGAAATGGTGCACTATGAAACAAGTTATAAGTATTAGTGTACTTGAAATTTTGAAGAGTGCTTCATAAAAATCTATATTGCACTCCACTGTCCATCTTACTGCTCTTATAATACGAGAGGCCTTTGTTCATGTATTGGACTGTTGCACTGAAGGTATCATTAATTTACGAGACAGTAGATTAAAACCTTATATTTTGTTTCTTGCTTTGTGTTGACAGCTGGATAGTTGACAAGGTTCTTTTAAGGTCTTGGGAATATATGTCATAAGAGGTTAATATTTTTAATACACAAAGAGCCCTTTCAAATTAATAAAAAATCCCTAGTATAAAAAATAGATAAAGGATAGAAACACACAATTCATAAAAGAAGAAATACAAATGGATAGGTTTTTCTTTTTTTTTTTAAGGATTTTACTTATTTATTTGAGAGAGAGAATGACAGACGGAAGCATGAGAGGGAAGAGAGTCAGAGGGAGAAGCAGACCCCCTGCTGAGCAGGGAGCCCGATATGGGACTCGATCCTGGGACTCCAGGATCATGACCTGAGCCGAAGGCAGTCGCTTAACCAACTGAGCCACCCAGGCGCCCTGGATAGGTTTTTAAAAAATGTTTCACTTCAGTAATAATCAAATTCAGATCTTAAAAATAATGAAGCAGATTTTTAAAAAAATGAATACCTGTTGGCTTGGTGTGATAAAATATTGGCCAATGAGACTAGATAAAAGGATGAAATGAGAAAGAGTGAAAAAGATGCATCATTCTCACTATATGCAGTTGATAAGATATGTACCAGGTAAACTCAAGAGTCACCTGTAAGATAACTAGAAGGAATGAGGTAATTAACGTGGATAGCTGCAAAATTAATATATAGAATTGTTATGGATTGAATTATGTCTCCCCAAAAGATATGTTGAAATCCTAACCCCCAGTACCCAGGATGTGACCTTATTTAGAAATAGGGTCCTCACTGATGTAATTAGTTAAGGTGAGGTCATACTAGAATAAGGTAGGCCCTTAATCTATGACTGGTGTCCTAAAACAATGTGAAGACACAGAGGAACATAGATAGAGATTGGAATTAATTATGCAAGCCAAGAAACCCAGAGTGACACTAGAAGCTACAAAAAAGGCATGAAACATATTCTCTTAGATACGATTTCAGACTTCAGGCTTCCAGAACTGTGAAACAATAAATTTCTGTTGTTTTAAGTCACCCAGTTTGTGATACTTTGTTACAGCAGTCCTAAAAGACTAATACATAGAACCCCAGCTTTTCTTTTTTTTTTTTTTTTTTAGAACCCCAGCTTTTCTATATGCCAGCAATAACCAAATAGAATGGAAAAATAAATCCCTGAGTCATAGAAGACAACATTTTAAAAAATGACTTGTATATATATGGAAAGTTAATGTCAAAACATGGTTTCTTTTTATGTCAGTTTGTAAATTCAGTGAAATAAAATACAACAGGGTTGGGTGGAAGAGAATTTCAGGAAATGACTATAAAATCCAATTAAACTGGGATGGGGATATGAAAAAGAATAGTAATGAGGGAAAATTAGTTTTGCTCACTATTAAAACTTTGTCAAGTTGCAGTAATTAAATGTATGGTAAAAGAATAGAAGATCAAAGAGAATAGAACTCAGGAGTGAACCCAAATATATACTTACAGGAATTTAGTATATGATAAAGGATATTTCAGACCCTTGGGAGAAAGAGATTATTCAATAAATCATATTGGGATAACTGGCTAATCATTGGGGGAGGGGGGATAAAGCTGGATCTCTATTTCACCTCTCACACCAAAATAAATTTTAACTGAGTCAAAGATGTCAATATGAAAAGGAAAAAAATTGAAACGTAGAAGAAGACTTTGGTGAAACTAATAGATAAATGAATTTTAAATTGATAATACACAGTGAGTGTATAGGGAAATAGAAACCTAATACACTAAGTGAAAATATTTTAAAGATGGAAATTCTCCACAAATTAGTACATAAATGTAATACCACAATTACCAAAATTGTATATATAGGAAGAAATAGACTATTCAAGAAAATCTTGAAAATGGGGAATTAGGAAGAGAGAGGATAAATGTAGGAGATAATGCTGTTGGATAGTGAAACTTAAAACTGCATTTAAAACAGTGAAACTGGCTAAGATTAAACTCGGTGGAGTAGACTAGAAAACCCAAACAAGCCCCAAGTATATATAAATACGTAAGTACCTGATAGATGTAAAGGATGGATAATAAATAAACGGGATTAGGAAAAGTCCATTATCGATTTTTAAAAAAAATTTTATTTACTTATTAGCACTAGCGAAGGGGCAGAGGGAGAAGCAGGCTCTCCGCTGAGCAGGGAGCCCAATGTGGGGCTCAATCCCAGGACTCTGAGATCATGACCTGAGTTGAAGGCAGATGCTTAGCCAAGTGAGCCACCCAGGCACCCAGAAAGTCTGTTACCTATTGAGAAAAATAGATTTCTATCTCATCCCACACAACACAAAACTTAAATGGATTAAAGAATTACAATTGACCCTTGAACAATATGGGTTTAAACAGTGTGGATCCACTTATACACAAATTTTTTTTATAAATATAGTACAGTACTAGAATTGTATTTTTCTTACGATTTTCATATTTTCTCTAGCTTACACTATTGTAAGGATATAGCATTTAATACATAAAACATACAAAATATGTGTTAATCAACTGTTTATGTTCTGGGTAAGGCTTCCAGTCAACAGTAGGTTATTAGTAGTTAACTTTTGGAGGAATCAAAAGTTATATGCAGAATTTTTTACTGCGTGGGGGGATGGCCAGCACCCCTAACCCCCTGTAGTGTTCAAGGGTCAACTGTAAATTTAAGCACCCAGTATTTGTTGAGCCTCTACTATTATATTAGCCAGGCACTATAATGGAGCTGGGATGCAATAGTAAGCAAGACAAGCAAAGATCGCTACTCTTGAGGAGTATACAACTCATGGAGACTGACAATAAATACTAGCTATGCAGCTAAGAGCAATCCCCGAATTATGTTGCAGAACAGATCCTGTAAGGACAATAAAGCCATTATATGGCTATCCCTGGACACTGCACACAGCCAGTTCCCTCTCTGCCGTCGTTGTCCTAGGAGCTCTGGCAACCACCAACACCATTACCACCAGAGAAAGTGCTACATCATCATCCATGCTCTACAACACCAGTTCCCATTGCAAAGTCTACGGTGAGTGTTTCTGATTGGTGGAGCCAAGGTTTAGGCTCATACCCTCCCTTTGGCAAACAGGGCAAAGAAAACAAGCATTTGACCTTTTTCAGCATCTATCATGCAAGGCTCTGTCCCTGAAACACTTGTGGGTAGATGGAGGTGGTATTCAGATGCTGAAAATCAATAAAAGACATGGGTGATAAGAATTTTAAGACCAGAATAATTACCTGGGACACTTCACAGACGAGATGGAGGGTGAGACTTGAATGATGGTGGGATGGAAGGAGGGAAGAAAGGTGAGCAGTTGTAACTGTACTTCTTACTGCTGTGTATCTAAGAAGGAAGTTACTCTGTGGAATGGAGTGGTGGGCTTGCTGGACTGAAGAGTCATGGAGAAAGCTAAAGTGGACAGGTGGTCAGGCTAGGTTTTGAATGTTGTTGGAAGCCAAGCAGGAAGCTTGGGCTTTAATGACCCAGGCCATATGGAGACTCGGAGGTTCTAGACCAGCAGAGTGACACTTTGTCCCTCGTGTCTAAGAGTGTTTCATTCATTTATTTATAAAATCTTTGTTGTGCAAGATAATAGGAATAGAATGGTGAACAAGAAGAGGTCCACTCCCTACCCTCAGGCGACCTCCAGTGTGGCAAGAAGACAGAGGACAAGCAAATACAATATAGCAGAAGAGACAGAATAAGGAAGCCCTAGTGGCTGTAGGTACACAGGGGTGGGGGCATTCAGTGTAGCTATGAGTGATGGAGGAGGCTTCCTCTGGAAAGTGAGATTTAAATTGAGACCTGAAATATTCCAGCCAGAAGAAACAGCAAACCATGTGGATCCTCACACTTTTAAAGCTCGCCCCCGAAGTTCCATAAATGAGACACAGATTATTAGTGTTGTGTTTAAGAATATGCACTATGTAGAGAGAGACACCGCATGGGTTCTACAGAGCCCGGCTCTATCCCTTGTGAGCTACGTGAACTCGGGAGCATCAGCTTAATCTGAGCTGTAACTTCCACAGGTGTAGACACAGGGTGATGGCCGCACCAGCCTCAGAAGATGATGCATACTGGCACCTTCTCTAGATCCTCACACACAGGAAGTGCTTCTATCGGTCAGGACCCTACCAGGGAAACAGAAACCAAGTAATTCAAAAGGATTTTAAGGGAAATTCTAAAGAGAATTGAATGAGGAATTGCTTTGTAAATGATGGAAGAGCTGAAAATCAAATAGGAAATGGTAAGAAAAAAAAAAAAAGGAAATGGTAAAGCAACCAGAGATCAACAATTGCAGGAAGGGGCTACCACCCCAGGCCGTAAGAACAAAAGGAAGAATAGTGGTGCTGAGCCGCAGGGCCCGGGGCTGCCTGCAGGACACCCGCACGGGGAGTGGGGGGGGGCGGCCCGCGAGAACTAGAGCCAGCGCCCTCGCGGGGGGCCTGTTCCAGGTGCGCTGGGCAAAGGGATGAGGGTCTGTCATGAAAGTGATCGGGCTGAGCTAGAGGGCTTGACACTGCAGAATTGACATTTGTTAGGTTATCTCAGGGAGAAAGACAGCACTTGACATCCCTTCTGCTCCTTTTAAAGGCAGATGATTTTCTGATGAGTTATCCAAGTCTGGAAGGTACAGTGGACACACACGACAGAACTGAGGAAAGTAATCTATCATTGTCTTTGCCTGCTCCGAACATTCGCCCTGGGGAGCTTTTCCTGCTGCGGCGTCTACTCCCCAACTTCCCAAGTGTGTAGCTCCCCAGGCAGGTTGCTGACAGCACCCACAGCCCAGCAGACTCCCGGGGAGAAGAATGAAGCTCATGCTAGTGTTTGCCGCCCCCCCCGAGAAATACAGTTGTCAGTGCCACACTCCCCCTTCCTGATCAGAAAGCCCCAAGGAGACGTAAAGCTGAGCCTTCTCTAAGTTCTCTGATGGGCGACCTCCTTTTTAAAGATTTACAGTGTAAGGATCCCAGTCATTGGAACTCAGCCATGGCTTGGCTCTCGGATGTCTGTAGCCTACTTACCGGAGACTTTGCTCAGCCTTGCAGGACAGCTAACACCGCTGTCCTGAATCTTCTACTCTCCACTCCCTTCAACTCATTCCAGACCCTCCACTCCCTCCAGACCCCTGGCAGAACATAGTTTAGTTTGCAGGTTAATTCCGGTTGGGAGTTGTTCTCTTCTCAATATCCACTTTTCACATCCACTTCCGCAAAGACAGGGATCTGGTCATCCCGCCTGTGGTAGGAAAGCTGTGATTCAGAGGGAAAGCTGTATGTTTCTGTTAGCAGAAAGGCTACATTGAAATGAAACTATTACATTGTTTATAAATATACAGGAAAGTTAGCAAACCCTTGGGTAAGGAAATAGCTGGGCCTAAAAACAAAAGAAAAGAAGAGCAGTAGCCATACTGATTTGTAACAAGAACAGAGTTGGAAGCCATTCTTCATCCATTCATGACAGTACCTACTACATGTCAGGCGCTCGACTGGGCTCTGGGAATGCACAGTTGAGAAGCTCACGGTCCCATAACTTATTCTTATTCTGCAGTGGACCAAGTGCTGTGATAAAGGTCATTGTGATATTGTGATTTATAATAAGAAATAGAAATTTGGTCTTTGTCCTGTTTCTGGCACAGAGTTCCTGAAACCCTTGGAATTTCCTAAGTGATAAGAGTGATAAATGTGTCAGGGAAATACATATCAAAACCACAATGAGATACCACCTCACACCAGTCAGCATGGCTAAAATTAACAAGTCAGGAACCAACAGATGTTGCCGAGGATGTGGAGAAAGGGGAACCCTCTTACACTGCTGCAGCCACCCTGGAAAACAGTATGGAGCTTCCTCAAAAAGTTAAAAATAGGGACACCTGGGTGGCTCATTCGGTTAAGCGTCTGCCTTCGGCTCAGGTCATGATCCCAGGGTCCTGGGATCAAGCCCCGCATCAGGCTCCCTGCTCGGGGGGAGTCTGCTTTTCCCTCCGCCTCCCACGCTCTCACTCTCTCTCTCTCTCTCTCTCTCTCTCTCTGACAAATAAATTAAATCTTAAAAAAAAAAGTTAAAAATAGAACTAGCCTATGACCCAGCGATGGCACTACTAGGTATTTATCCAAAGGATACAAACATAGTGATTCAAAGGGGCACATATGCCCTAATGTTTATAGTAGCCTATCCACACTAGCCAAAATATGGATAGAGCCCTGATGTCCATCGACTGATGAATGAATAAAGAAGATGTGTGTGTGTGTTTGTGTGTAATGGAATATTACTCAGCCATCCAAAAGAATGAAATCTTGCCATTTGCAATAACATGGATGGAACTAGAGTATATTATGCTAAGCAAAATAACTCAGAGAAAGACAAATACCATGTGATTTTACTCATATGTGGAATTTAATAAACAAAACAGATGAACATAGGGGAAGGGAAGGAAAAATAAAATAAGATGAAAAGAGAGAGGGAGACAAACCGTAAGAGACTCTTAACTCTAGGGAACAAATTGAGGGTTGCCGGAGGGGAGTTGGGTGGGGGGATGGGGTAACTGGGGGATGGGCATTAAGGAGGGCAGTTGATAAAATGAGCACTGGGTGTTATATATAACTGATGAATCATCAAATTCTACCCCTGGAGGTGGGGAAGAATTCTTTGGGGGAAAAAAAGAGTGATTGTGGTGTCTTAATATTCATAACAAACCGCTTTCAACCACATCTGAGTTTATGCCAATTCAGTGGCTTTTTTTGGAAGCACTGAAGGATGAGGGCAGATCGCAGGAATCAACCCTGTGATTGGAGGCTTGGAAGTTTTAGTCCCACTCCCCGACTTCTGGGAAAGGGAGAGAGGCTGGAGGTTGAATCGATCACCAGTGTCCAATGATTTAATCAATCATGCCAGTGAAATCAAGCCTCCATAAAAACTGAAAAGGAGGGGAATCAGAGAGCTTCTGTCTTGGTTGGTAAACCATGGAGCCTGTGGAGAGGGGCACTTCTGGAGAACCACGGAAGCTATGCTTCTCTTCCCCATATCTTGACCTATGCATCTCTTACATCTGGCTGCTCCTGAGTTAAACCCTTCTATAATACCAGTAATCCAGTAAGTAAATTGTTTCTCTGCGTTCTGTGAGCTGCTCTAGCAAATTAATCAAACCCAAGACGGGGGCTATTGGAACCTCCGATCTATAGCTGATCTGTCAGAAGCATAAGTGATAACCTGGGCCTGGTTGTGGTCGGGGGCAATCTTGTAGGACTGAACCCTTGACCGAGGAATCTGATGCAATCTCCAGGTGTTTAGTGTCAGAATTGAGTTAAATTGTAGGACACCCAGCTGGTATTGGAGAATCGCTTGGTGGTGTGGTGGGCGGGGGGGGGGGGGACCCACATATCGAAATTGATGTCAGAATGGGAGTCATAGAAGTTCTTATTGGAGCCCAGAGGAAGGGACCAACAGAAACTTTCAGTTTGGATTTCGTATAATATGCCACAGCTGTCTAAGTCATCTCAGGTAGGAGATAAAGTGAAAAACTGCAGAGAGTTTTCAGAAGACCTCTGGATCACATAGAATGTGTTCGGCTGTCGGTAATACAAAACCTGACCAATGCTGATTTAAACAACAAAGATGATCAAGGGTCCCACACAACTGAAATCTGGGAGTGGATGGTCTGAGTTCAGAAAAGCAGTGCAGTGATGTGATTTAGGGCTCAGGCTGTCTCAACTTTTTTGGCTTTAGCATTTTCAACTTGTCGACACTGTCTTCCTTCTGGTACCAAGATGCTAATGCCGCTCTGGTGGGTGAGTCATTTAAATTTTCTGGTTCTCCATTTCTCCTCTATAAAATGAGATGTGATTGGATGATGAGCTTTCTATTATACCAACTGCAACCCTGATGTGATAGTTTAACCCATTATAGTTCTTTAATTTGAGTGTACATCAGAGTCACCTAAAGGGTTTATTAAAACAGATTGTGATTCAATAGGTCTGGAATGGGGTCTGAAAATTCACAAGTTCTAACTTCTAACAAGTTCCCAGATATTACAGCAAGTGCTGGTCCAGGGACCACGCTTTGAGAAACACCGGTTTAAATTATCAGTATGTCAGTTTCCCTGACCTGTAAAATGAAGGAGTGGCTCTTAAAGAGGGTTCATACCACTCCTAGATAATTGCCAAATCCACTGGGGAGTTTTTTTAAAATACAGATAATTGAGGGGCACCTGGGTGCCTCAGTCGGATGAGCGTCTGCCTTCGACTCAGGTCATGATCCTGAGATCCCGGGATCGAGCCCCAAGTTGGGCTCCCTGCTGAGCAGGGAGTCTGCTTCTCACCCTCTCCCTCTGCCCTTCCTCCTTGCTCGTGCTCTCTCTCTCTCTCAAATAAATAAAATCTTTAAAAAAAAAATAGCCTCTATCACCCTCCATAAATAAATAAATAAACAAACAAACAGATAATTGAGCCTCACCCCTGGACATTCTGGTGCAGTTGATCTGAGGCTGGGCCCATGAATAGGTCTTTTACTAACAACCCCTTAGGTGATTATGACATTAGAGAGTTAGATAATCTTTTAGATCTTTCTAGCTCCATATTTGAAAATCAAGATTGCTGGTTACAGCAACCTGAGTATTCACAAACAAAAAACAACTACAAATGAATCAGCATTTTTATCATCTTTCAAATTCATAGATATCTAGGAATCTATTTTTATTTATTTAAAAACCTCTCTACCCCTGGGGGAGAAAAAGATACTAGACATTACTAGACTCTTTACTTTCTAGCTCCTCTAAGAAACTTTCCCCACTCTCCTCCTTCTGGAGGTTTATAATTTCACTCTTAACTGTCTTAGCGTTTATCTATATTAATATTATTACATTTTTTTATGTATTTGTAATTATTTGGTTTTAATGGGCAGAGTTCTTAAAATCAGATAATATAAAAGGTTATAAGATGCAGCAAACGCCCACCACCCTCCCAGTCCCACTCTCCAGAAACAGTTTTAACTCTTTCATCTGCTCCTTCTGGTGTTTACCACCATATTTCTAAGTCATAGGCATATACTGCTTATTTCTTGATTTCCCAACTTCCAGCACCATTTATTGACTTTCCACCATGATAGCTGAGGGTTTAGTTCTCTTAGGCCAATTAATGTACTCTGATTATATGTTTGATTTCCCCTCAATTATTTATTTTTCTTGTAATTAAAAATGACCTCAATACTTTTGTTTGTTTAATTTTTATAAATCTATCCTTAATTTTTCCCAAGTGCTTTGACACATCTGTCAAACAGCTCACAAATGAGTTTTCCCAAACTTTTAAACATACATTGGTTCTTTTTTACATGGAGCGCCTCCCTTCTGGAGCCTCCATCCTCCAGCCCCACTAGGAAATGGCAGCTCTCGGCCCCACACCTGTCCTCCTGGTGGTGTCCTTTAGCCTCTGTCTTGTGTTGAGATATCTGTTGCCAGGATCCTATGTCTTCCTCTTTTTTGTTCTTTCTGGAACTCTCATTATTCAGATATTGGATCTTCTGAACTGATCTTCTGTATCTGTGCTTTCCAATATGGTAGCTTCTAGCCGCTCGTGGCTTTTGAGCACTTGAAGTGTGCACTGTCCGAACTGAGGTATGTCATAAGACTCAGGATGAAGAAAGATTATAAAGTATTTCATTAATAATTTTATGTTGATTACATATTGAAATGACAGTATCTTGAATATATTAGGTTAAATAGAATATATTACTAAAGTTAATTTTGGCTATTCTTTTTTGATGTGACTAGTAAAAAAATCAAAATTAAAAATGTGGCTTATATAATATATTCCTATTGGACAGTCCTGCTTAGTATGTATTATCTGCTCTGTTATATTTTTGATCTTTTTATTCAGTCTGTTTTCTGGGAAATGTCCTCAATTCCACCTTCTAGTTCTTCTAATGAATTTTTTCTTCCTTTTTTAAAAAAAAAATTTATATATTCATGAGAGAGAGAGACGCAGATGCAGCCTCCCCGCAGAGCAGGGAGCCCAGTGCAGGACTCGATCCCAGGACCCTGGGATCACGACCCGAGCCACAGGCAGATGCTCAACCGACTGAGCCACCCAGGCATCCCTGAATTTTTTATTTCAACTGTCATTTCTTAAATTTCCAAAAGCATTTTGTTGACCCTTTAGTCTTTCTTTTACAAAGCATATTTCATTTGTTTTGTGAATGCACTAGTTTCTCATTTCTGATTTTGTAATTCTGGCTCTCTTGACATTTTATTCTGCTGTCTTCACTGTTCCATTTTCCTACAAGCTTTTCATTCTCTTTGGTCTCCATTCATATTCAAGAGGTACCAAGAAAGCTGACTAGACATACTGTGTGCGTTGGCTTGTTGGCTTGTGGTCTTTACTGTGGATTGATGACGGGAAAGCCGACCCTTCTTTGAGAGACACCCCACACCACCCCCACCACCAAGTGTTAGTTTGTGGAGGCTTTTCCTCTGGTACTTTTTTATTTCTCCAGAGAAGAATCTTCCAGGCTGCTGTCTTGATAAGGAGTTGGGGGAAGGGAGAGAGATATTGGAAGCTAAGCGTTCACCTCTCAGTTAATTCCACTATTTTCAGTGCCTACTCATCCCTGGCCTCTTGGATAGGTTTCCAAATCCAGATCTTCTCAGGTTCAATATCTCTAGAGAATAAACCTTCTGTTACTTAAGAAAGTAGAGGTGGGGTGCCTGGTTGGCTCAGATGGTTAAGCATCTGCCTTCGGCTCAGGTCGTGATCCCAGGGTCCTGGGATCGAGTCCTGCACTGGGCTCCCTGCTCTGCGGGGAGGCTGCATCTGCGTCTCTCTCTCTCATGAATATATAAATTTTTTTTTAAAAAAAGGAAGAAAAAATTCATTAGAAGAATTAGAAGGTGGAATTGAGGACATTTCCCAGAAAACAGACTGAATAAAAAGATCAAAAATATAACAGAGCAGATAATACATACTAAGCAGGACTGTCCAATAGGAATATATTATATAAGCCACATTTTTAATTTTGATTTTTTTACTAGTCACATCAAAAAAGAATAGCCAAAATTAACTTTAGTAATATATTCTATTTAACCTAATATATTCAAGATACTGTCATTTCAATATGTAATCAACATAAAATTATTAATGAAATATTTTATAATCTTTCTTCATCCTGAGTCTTATGACATACCTCAGTTCGGACAGTGCACACTTCAAGTGCTCAAAAGCCACGAGCGGCTAGAAGCTACCATATTGGAAAGCACAGATACAGAAGATCAGTTCAGAAGATCCAATATCTGAATAATGAGAGTTCCAGAAAGAACAAAAAAGAGGAAGGTCCTGGGATCGAGCCCCACATCGGGCTCCTGGCTCAGCGGGAAGCCTGCTTCTGCCTCTCCCACTGCTCATGCTCTCTCTCTCTCTGTGTCTCAAATGAATAAATAAAATCTTAAAAAAAAAAAAAAAAGAAAGTAGAGGTAGTCACCTGCCCAGAGGTTGGAAAGGGAAAGAAGATGTGATTCATCCAACCTTCAGTTCCTCCATTACACTGTAGGGCCAAGGGCCTCACTTCTTTTTGGTGCCCTTTGTGAATACTTAACGTTGTTTAACTTTCTCTCTTCTGTTAAGTCAGTTACCATTGCTCTTGCTGCTTCTCATTTTTAGAAGCTGTATGTAGGGGCACCTGGCTGGCTCAGTTGGTAGAGCACATGACTCTAAATCTCAGGGTTGTAAGTTCAAGCCCCACGGAGCCTACTTAAAAGAATAAAGAAAGAAAGCTGTGTTTAAATCTTTTATCTACTGTTATCTCCTGTCCTGTTCTGGTTGTTCTTGTGGGCTAATTCATTTTTAAGTATGTAGTATTTTCTTAGGAGTGTTTTAGTAAATAGAGGAGATCAACACATTTCCTTATCTCTACCTGAACTCCTATTTCTACCCTAAGCTTTAGTTATTTACTGCTTTTTATTTTCTCCTTTAATAGAGGGCAGGATCAAAGTCTACCTTACCTTTGAGTCCAGCCCCCTACCACCACCTTCTTCCTAGCGTCTACATATGAGTTTGTATATACTAAGTGCTCGACAGAGAGGAAGTCACTCATGTAAATTGTCCATACTTTTGAATGTTATCGGCTCCCTGTGTGCCTAGGTAAAGTCACTTTACCTCTCTGGGCTACAGGAGATCTGAGTTAGAGTCTGGTCTCTAGATGATTTCTAAAGGCCCTATTTACCTTTAACATTCTAAGAATCCATGTGCCCAGTTTCTCCAGTAGTTTTCACTGTTTGCTAATGTATATCATATCATCACTAGGCATCTAACATTGTAGAGACCTTTTTACAAAGGAAAAAATTTAAATCCATCAAGAGAGGCAATAATTACTCCTAGTTGAAGGGCTTATAATCCATGATCAACAACAGTGACCAAGTATAGTATTGAAGATAGAATGAGCATAGCAAGTGCAATAAACCCAGTACCTTCTTCCTGTCCTACCTGCATAAGTCTTGGCATATGGTGTGGAAGGATGAAAAAGGAAGGTAGGGTAAAGCTACTGGAAGTTATTTATTTTATTTCATTTTAAAGATTTTATTTTTAAGTAATCTCAACACCCAACATGGGGTTTGAACTTACAACCCCAAGCTCAAGAGTTGCACGCTCTACCAACTGAGCCAGCCAGGCGCCCCAGGAAGTTGTTTTAAAATGTACCTGGGCCGGGGGCGGGGGGGGGGGGGGGCTCAGTAGGTTAAGCATCTGCCTTTGGCTCAGGTCATGATCCCAGGGTCCTGGGATTGAGCTCCATGGGCTTCCTGCTCGGCGGGGAGCCTGCTTCTCCCTCTCGCTCTGCCCCTCCCCACTGCTTGTGCGCTCGCTCTCTCTCTCTCAAATAAATAAGTAAAATCTTCGGTCTGGTGAGGTCAACAGATGAGGAGACAATGGTCACTTTTGAAAAGATAGTTTCTTACTTAAAATTCCCAAGAAGGGACATGGTGTGATGCGTGACCATGTAGGGAAGCACCAGGGTGAGTCAGGAAGCAGAAGGAATGTGAGGAAAGCATGGGCAAAAGACTTCTTTGCAGTTTTTGCAGGAGGAAATGGGCAAGGTAACAAGCAGCTGAGCAGACTTAGGATTGGACAGTTTGATAGTTTGAATAATTGATAACTGGCTCAGTTGAATAACTGACGGCTGCATACCCTAAGGACAACTTCCTAGTTGTCCCTTACCTGGGCCTGGGATGATTAGGGCAGAGGAATATTGCCTCCTGGAGTGTTAAAACCAGATACAGGAGGTGGTTCAGAGTAAAGGCTCTGGATTGGTTAGTTTGCATTTGAAAGGTACTCTTGCTGGTAAGTTGTTTGCTGTGCCTAAGAATTGACTAAGCCCTTGGAGGGTCAGACTCTCCCTAGTCAGGGAAGCCCCAGGTACCAGAGGATCAAAAATACAGAAAATGAGAAAATATAGTTAATACAGAAGTGGTCAAACAAAGGCTGAGCTACAAAGGTAGAAAGTCATGATGAAGTAGGCAATGAGTCAGGAGTATGAGTTGGAGTATGACTTTTGGTAGAAGGCGTGTGAGGAGACCAGAACTTATAAAAACAAAGGTCAGGAATGTTCCATGTTTGGGAAAACTAAGTAATGGTAGTATCATCATGGAGGGAGTTTGGGCAAGGTAGACTACCTTAGGAGATTCAGCTTTCTCACCTAACCAGAAGTCTGGAGGTGTAGTGTTGGGCTGATGCAGCCACTCAAGAAATGCACCAAAGACCCAGGCTCCATATAACTTTTTGCTCTGCCAGCCTTTATACTGTTGCTTTTGTTCACATGTTAACAAGATCCGTCCCAGGCAGGAAGTAAGAGCAGGTGGAATGATCAAAGCCAAATTCCTGCTGATATTTCCCGCTTTCTCTCTGGGAGATAATATCTTTCCTGGAAGTCCTGCCCAATAGATTTCTTCTTACGTCTCACTGGCCAAAACTGAGCCACATGGTTGGCCCCCAGACGCAGGGATATCTGGGGGAGGTAACTGTTTCTAACATTTACATTGCAGCCTCAAGTAAAATTGAGGTTCTCCTGGTTGGGATGAATCCCTATGTGAATAGATTATATTTAGTAGGGTCTGCCACAGAAGGAAAAAGAAAATATGAGCTGTGAGCTTGTCTCCCTCAACTAAATGAGACAAACTATATAAAGAATTTAGCACAATGCCTAGCTTACAGTATGTGCTCAAAAAAAAAAAAAAAAAGTTTGCTGCTTCTGCTACGAAAAACACATTCCATCATTGTCTTGATGTTTAGTCCCATTAGTTCAACAAACGTTTATTGCACTTTTACAGTATTCAGTCTCTAGGTGCTGGGGGTCAGAAAAGGGAATAAAATGTGAATCCTTCCTTCTAAGAGCTTACCCTTGTGCAGATAAATACACCATAACTTGAATGTGATAAAAACTTCAGCAGAGACAGTCTTGGAAGTTAGTAGAAGTGGATAGAACTTGAGAGCACCCAGTACAAACGAATCCCTCATCTTACAGATGAGGTAAGTGGGGGCCAGCAGGGAAGCCAAGGGGCTGACTGCAGTCACCCAGTTCTCTGAGTATGGGGCCTGGAGCCCAAGCCTCCTGATGCCCCCATCTGATGCTCCTCCTCTTAAATTGTCCTGTTGAAAGTGATTTGAAAAATAAAAAGCTGGATGAGGAGACCAGAATGGCACCAGAAATATACCCTTGCCTTTTAGGGGAGGTGGGCGGGCCATCCCACAGAAGCATGGCGCTTGGCCCAGGAGGAAACATGACCAGCAGTAGATCAACTGAACTCCCAATATTAGGTTGTGTTGTATTGTGTTGTAGGTGTGCTGGCATGAAAAGGAGGACCCCTCCATGTGGCAGGTAGAATTCCTCTGGGTCAAGACTTTTGTTCATGTTGTGTTTTTAAATTAGCGATCCTGATTTTTCTTCTTTCAAGATTTATTTATTTATTTGAGAGAGAGAGAGAGAGAGCAAA
The DNA here is from genome assembly GCF_964656455.1 of Halichoerus grypus. Taxonomy (NCBI): domain Eukaryota; kingdom Metazoa; phylum Chordata; class Mammalia; order Carnivora; family Phocidae; genus Halichoerus; species Halichoerus grypus. The sequence continues at coordinate 94,541,659 of NC_135713.1, forward strand.
CACTGAGTGGGGGGAGGAGCAGAGGGAGAAGGAGACTCCCCGCTGAGCAGGGAGCCCCATGCAGGCCTCGATCCCAAGACCCTGGGATCATGACTTGAGCCACCCAGGTGCCCCAGCAATCCTGATTTTTCTAAGGATTGCGTTAAATCAGCAAATGCTTCTTGTATAATTCCACACCCACTATTGGACAGCGTGGGTCACTAAAATGTAGGAAAAGAATGGAAATTTGGGGTCCTGCTGCATGATGCAAGATTAGATGTCATTTGGGAATATTTTAAAGATATTAAATGTACTCTGTTCACTACAGTGACCACTATATTTCTTAAATTAAAGAATACTTTCTTTTGCTTGGCATGAAGTATAGCACTAGGTTTTGTGGGCTTTTGTTGTTATCGTTTAAATGAGGAAGTTAATGAAAATCGAAGACTGGCTGGCTGGCAGAAACAAAATAAAGTCACATCTGGAAACAGCTGCTCTTGTAATTAAATGGCATTTAATGTGACTAATATCAAAAGGGTGGGTTTTTCCTCCCCCTAGCATTAGGGATGCAAAATTCAGTCTTCCTGGCTGCTCTATTATAATAGTTTTGAGTCAGTGGGTGTTTAGAAGTCATTCTGATATTTATAAAGGAAAACCCCCAGTGAGCTATAGAGATTTGAGTCAAAAGAAAAAATGAACAAGAACTGCACAGTTTGAATTTTGAGAACTGACATAAATTTTACAGTCTTTTCCCCCCAAGCGTTAACTGTTCAGTGTTTCAGTTCAATGAAATAAAGGCCTCTTGTTTCCCATACCAATCAAGTGACCTCCTGCCTTGCCGTAATTAGTGGTAAACTTCAATGTGCAAGCTAAAAGACCACCTAATTAAAAAGTGTAATTAATTTACATAGATCATTCAAAATGGCTAGATTAGATAGCTTATGGAGATAATGTAAAACTCTCTGAGCTGCTTTTATTGGCTTCTTTCCCTGCTGTTCCTCAGGTTCTGAGTATTTTCATGGGAATGAGTTTATCAAAGTGGGAAGGGCTTTGAGGTGATGGTTTTAGCTAATCACTGCTAAACATTTAAAGCTTTGCAATTATTTTTTTATCAATTACTCAAGTATAAAACAAAAAAAAATGGCCTTATCTTCCTGCTTGGTGCTGAGTGGCCTAATGTTATTAGTGAATATTTATGAAGTGCCTGTTGAGTGCTAGATGCCACTCAAAACACACAGTTATTCTAGAGCCCGCCGTGTGAGCAGTGACTCCTCCCTCTGGGCCGGACAGCACTCTGGCTCTTCAGATCACTAGGAGACGGCTGCCAGATTCAAAAGCAAGATAACAGTCAAAGGGTTTCTCCCTCCCTTTACTCATAATTCACAATGCCAAGCAATGTCCTGTATTATCTACTCTTCAGTACAGACAGTATTGGACTGCAGAGCTTGGCCAAGCCCGTGGGTGACAAGCAGCAGGCTGTTCCAATGGTGAGGGAAGAGAGTTCTGATTTCTTGCCTGCCCCGGTGGAGAAATCGTGGCCTCATGGTGACATTCGATTCCAAATTTCCTCCCCTTTACCTGAGTTACAAACGGAGAAATTGCCCCCCTCTTTCTGTATGGAGGAAATACATCGGGAGAGAGATCTCTCAAGCAGGGGTTCTAAAGAAAGAAGCTTCAGACAAGAGATTTGTTACTATAGGCTGTCTTTGGGAGAGAATCCCAGGGACCTTGGCAACACCTTGCCAAAGAACAATAGATAAATCATCACCCTCTTTAGTTTCATCTGCTTCTCCTAAGAAGGAAAAATTGTCACAGCATTAGATGATCTTGGTCTAACTGTAACAGGGTTGTCCTGGGAGTATCTCGTCATAACAGCACATGCCAGTTTCCTCTCTTTGTATTTGACAATATATATCATTGTGACACGAACTTTCTGTAAGTCCTCAATAATTTGGGGCTCTGAATCATTTGATAAGGAATCCTCCCCTCTCCATGTTGTGTTATAAGTGTTAGAACCTGAATCCTATGATTAAATTCCTATTAGCTTCTAAAATTCCACCTTTTTGTTCTCTGTAAACATAATCCAAGTTCTACTTCACTTTCTATATGCCTCAGTTCCCTCATTACTATGCTTCTGGTAATAGCATCATAATCAAGCAACTTGAAACTTTGATACAATCAGTTAGAATAATAGTAAATATCAACTAAATTAAAGATGCTTGGGGCGCCTGGGTGGCTCAGTCGTTAAGCGTCTGCCTTCGGCTCAGGTCATGATCCCGGGGTCCTGGGATTGAGCCCCACATCGGGCTCCCTGCTCAGTGGGAAGCCTGCTTCTCCCTCTCCCACTCCCCCTGCTTGTGTTCCCTCTCTCACTGTGTCTCTCTCTGTCAAATAAATAAAATCTTTAAAAAAAAAAAAAGATGCTTGAATATTGATGCACATAAGAATCTTCTGGGGAGTTCAGAAAAAAAAAAAAAAAAATCCAAATGCCCAGGCTGCATCCCAGACCAATGAAATAACAATCCGTGAGGAAGGATCCAGGTATCAGGCTTTGTGTGACTGAGCAATAAAAGCTTTTTATTATATGCCTTTGAGTTTTGAGGTGATTTGTTAGGAAGCACTGTTGTGAGTGTAGCTCTCTGATACACTCACTCATTCATTCCTTTCTTTTCTGAATAATGACTGAGTAGCTACTATGTCCCAGGGACTTGCTAGGTATTAGGGATACAGTGAAAAACAGTGATGGCCAAGGTCCTTGCCCTAGTGCAGTTTATGATCTTGTGATGAGCAAAAAAAGTGAACACATAGCTATATCATACATTTTCAGGCATCATTTAGAGCTATGGAGACAAATAATTCCATAGTAATGTGAGGTAAAGAAAAACAAAGTTGTATCTATAACCCATATCTTATGATAAAATTCCAAATAGATTGAGGACTTCAATTTTAAAAATGAGGAAAAATGGGGGACCCATGAGCCATAGACTACGTAATACCATCCTCAAAATCAAAAGGCAAAGATTAAACCAAGAAAAAAATATTTATAATTCATACATCCAAAGGGGGACTTTTCCTAATGTATGTAGATTTCAGAAAATTAATAAGATCCACAATCAAATAGAAGAAATGAACAAATAGTTCATAGAGAAGGGAACTAATAAGGGTTCTTAAATATAAGAGAAATTCAATCCACATGTAATAGTAGAAATGCCATGCTAAAACTACACTGAGGGGCGCCTGGGTGGCTCAGTCAGTTAAGGGTCTGACTGGTGATTTCAGCTCAGGTTACGATCTCAAAGTCTTAAGATCAAGCCCTGCGTGGAGCTCCCGTTCAGCTTGGAATCTGCTTGAGATTCTTTTCCCCCCTCCCCTTTTGCTCCCCTTCTGCTCCTCCCCATATGCTCTATCTAAAATAAATAAATAAAATCTTTAAAAAAAAAAAAAAAACTACACTGAGGTACTATACTCAATAGATTGGCAAAGATCCAGGAGCTCCATAATACGCTGGGTTGGCCAGAGTGCAGGGAGACAGGCATTCTCGTATATTGCTGGTCCAAGTATAAATTGGCACAACTTCTATGGATGGCAGTTTGCTATAAACATTTTGTCCAGTGCTTTGTTCCACTTCTCTCTTACTCTCCGGATGTGTTTGCATACGTGTGAAATGATGCAGCATTGTTTTAATGGCAAAATAGTGGAAACAACTAAATGTTCATCAACAGGGGATGAGTTAAATGAATTATGACACATCATGAATACTGGGTAGCTGCAGAAAAGACCGAGAAAACTCTTTCTATGCTGACAGGGAAAGATACCTCAATTATTCTCTTAAGTAAAGAACAAAAACGAAGTGTGCGATGGGGTACGTGAGTACACTACCTTTTGATGAAAAAGCATATAAAAGGGTAGATTAGATACAGACAAACACACATAGATACATATATACATACATAGGTAGTGTGAGTGTAAAAAAGTTTTAAAAGAATACAGAGACACCCAAATATAAGCACACACTGAGACCAGTCATTTTTATCTCCTGTGGGAAGGAGAATTGTGTGGCTTTGGGACACGAGCAAAAGGGAGATTTTCACCATTTGCCTTTCTCTAATTTTAGAATTCGGAGCCACATCATTATTTATTCACAAAATTAAAAAATGTTAAATACTGAATATATAGTATGAATGTGTTTATATGTATACACATTTAAAATTAAAAAGAAAATTGTTAAGGGGTGGACTGCAGCAGAGCAGGCCGGATTCTGTATGAGACAGGCTTTTTGGGGAAGGGCTTTCTGCTGGGGTGGCATTTGATAAAGAGCTGAATGAAGGGAGGGCAGGGGCTATATAGGAAAGCTTGGGGGAAAGAAAGCATTTCTGGTAGAAGGAAAAGTCAATGCAAAGGCCCTGAGAGAGATGCCTGGGATTTGGAGCAGCAGGAGAGTGTCCGGAGATGTGGTCCAAAATCCCTGGTCCCATGGGCCTTGTAAGTCATGGCAAGGGATTTTGAGTTGATTATGCCTGATAGGAAGACATTAGAGGTTTTATGCAGAGGAGTTACGTAATGGGCCTTCCATTCTAACCTCTGTGCAGAGAGTAGCCTGACAGGAGGCAAGGGCAGAGAAAGGAGGCTCTTCGGGGTGTCAGATGGTGGTGGCTTGGACCTGTGGCAGTGAGGGAAGGGGGTGAGAAATGGGCAGATTTGGGGATATATTTTGAAAGTAGAGCCAAGAAGGTTTGCCACCACATCAGACATGGGGGTGATAACAAGGGTTGAATCAAGGATGACGTCAATTCTTTCGGCTTGAGCAAGTGGGAGAATATTTAGTGAGCACATCTTGTATTCTGGACATAAAACAGACATGGCACTGCCCTCAGGAAGCTCACTGTGTAATGGGAGAGCCAGACAATAAATAAGCATGCACTTGATAAACTCAAGAATAGCCCTGGGAGAGGGTCAGGGAGGCATGTGTGAAAGCTTCGAATTAGGGGGGAAAGATTTGTTTTACAAATGTTCACCAAGCCAAGATGGCTGGTCTGGAGTACAACAAAGGGGGGTAGGTAGATAGGCAAATGGTGCTCATAGGCTAGGGAAAGGAAGAATGTTATTGTGTGGGTGTATTTATTTCTGAAAGGCAATGAACAAGTAAAGTTTTGTGACTTTATGACACCTGGCCTCAGAATTCTGGAAACAAAGGGGACAGGCATGGTATTCTGCCAAGACTTGGCCTAAACAGGTTTGGTGCTGGTTACTCCATTATTCCATTACCACCCTCCTTTTTTTCTTCTGAAGTTGGGCCCCCAATATTTTCTTGAGATGAACAACTTTTTTTTCTCCGGATCTCCTGGTTCCCCAGGAAGACAGAGAATCTGGTATTCTTTGACAGCTCAGACCGACTAGTATTGGTGGGACCCCCTTTCATGGCAACCTGTTCTGCTGCAGGTTGGCCCACTTTGCACCATCCCCTCATGAGAAGGAGCAAAATTCGGTGGCCATGAACAGGTGAGAAAGAGCAAGGACTACAAAGTATTAGAATCAGGATTTCCCAAGCCCAAGTGACAGCAGGGTAACCTGGAACTGGTGTGAGAGCCTGTGTGCTGTCACTACGTGAGGCAGGCTTTCCTCCATTTACCACAAGCACTACACCAAATTTCAGAAGGGGAAAAAGAACAACCTAATGGTGAGCTGATGAGCTGATCAATATTCTTAATTTACCTCTTTAGCTACAGGGTCCAAATTGAAAACAGGACTGTGAGAATCTCAAAGGGCTGCCACCGTGGCACGTCCCTGCCCCCTGAGGAGCAGTGGCTTCTTGTCCAGTATTGCTGCAGAGGTTTGGGGGCACCTGCCTGGGAGAGCAGGGTGCTCCTGCTGCTTGGACCCTTACAGATCTGTGGGGGCTGCCTCCCTGGTTAGAACTTTAACCCTCATGAACACCCCCCACCTCCGCCCTGGATTAGAACGGGGCTCCAGGGGCCAATCCTGTTCTTTCTAGAATCACTGTGGTCCATAATACAACTTCTCAGCAAGAATATGGGAGATTTGTACATTAATGGATGGGAATTAAAAGGGTAAATTATGAACAGAATAATTGTTATCACTGACCTAGCATTTACTATGTATATGTGTTCTACACCAAGCCCTTTAAGGCTCAACCTCATGAGGTACATACTGATTATCCCCATTTTACAGATCATCAGTAGGGGTTCTTTTAATAAGCTTTGCTACACTTAATGTGTGATGGAAGTTTCATCCAAATTCTAGAAGTTTCTCTGAAACTAATCAGGGTTAATCCACGAGAGTGGAAAGAGACCTGGGGGATGGGAGACCTGAACTCCAGCCCTAATTCTCCACTAGCTGTTATGAGCTCTTGGCTCCTCAGGGCCTCAGTTTCTCATCATTAAAAATATACATGTTAGACATTAATCCCTAAGGATTCCTGGTACTGATGGCGGACCCTTCATGTTGGCATCCTCTATTTTGTCTACCTCGAATTTCAGTCCAGTCCTCTGTTCAAACACTAAGTCTCTCACCAGTAATGAATCACAAGGCAGTCTCTGCACTGGGCTCACTTTTCAAGGCTCAAAGCTGAGCACAGAGCTGGAGAGGGAGAACCTGACTTCCTTGACAGAAGCCACACTTGACTTGTTGGCAACAAGGCCATCTGGACATTTCACCGTCGGTCTCCTTCTGGATCGCTCTGCACAAAGCTGACCAGGTTAGCCCCATCCTACATAGGAGGCATAAATCCAATAGTAATGACCTCTCCTTCATAATTCAAATTGCTTAATAAGTGTAATTTGAATTGGAGTATCTGATTCCTAACTGCTATTGAACAACTATGCTATTCATTCATTCTTCCTTTCATTAATTCACTCAACTAAAACTTTTTTGAAAAGATTTTATTTATTTATTTGACAGAGAGAGAGAGCACAAGCAGGGGGAGCAGCAGACTCCCCGCTGAGCAGGGAGCCCGATGCCGGGCTCAATCCCAGGACTGTGGAATCATAACCTGAGCCCAAAGCAGACGCTTAACCGACGGAGCCACCCAGGCGCCCCAAAACTTTTTTGAACATTATTATGTATCAGGCACTGTAAAGGCTCTAGGGAAACTAAGGGGAGGAGGACAAAGTCTCAGCCCTCACAGTGCTGGTTTTCTCAGATAAAGAGGCAAGAAACACACATGTAGCACCCTTTCAGGTAGTGGTTAGTGCTGTGCTGAAAAAATAAAGCAGGGTAAGGGATAAAGGATAAAGAATGATGGATATATTTGACTCTTGGGGGGGGGACTTTTTTTAGACTTGGGAAGGGGATGCAGAGAAGGCCTCTGTATAGAAATAACATTTGAGCAGAGACCTGAAGAAAGAGAGAGCTAACCAGGTGAAGGTCCAGAGAAGTGAGTTTTGGGAAGAAGTGACAAACAGCAAGGTACCAGGGCTCTGAGGTGGGAATAAGGATGGCATATCTGAGGAACAAGATGTATGCATCTTGGTGGTGGCCTTCCATCTGAGAGATGAGGGCCTTCCTTCCTAACCTGACTTGTCACAGGTTGGAAATTAAAAGTATGAGCTGCAGGGAAGGATTCACACACAGTGTGACTTTAAAGATGACAAAATATTCGGCAAGACAGCCAGGCCTACCCCCTAACATTTGCAGGACCTGGAGCAAGAGAAAAATTAGAAGATCAAATACTATATGTCTAAATATTTAAAAATTATAAAGCAAGGTAACAAGCTGCTACATGACATATGTTCATTCTCTTATCTTGACAAGTATGTCTTCATAACAACCTAGAAGTTCAGATTGAAATTTATAATTTTTGGAGTCCTAGCCCCAGGCGCTGGGCTTTCCCCTTTTCCTCTTCCTACCTCCCAGCTGCATCCAGGGCTGCAACAGGCCTTCCTTATATGCACGTGATCAGCCTAGCCTTTTTGTCCAAGCTCCAAAGATATCCCAATACAAACAGCTGCCCCTCAGGCCTAGAGGTGTGTATACTGTAGAGGAACTGACATGGGAAGAAGCCCACACAAGTCCTAGAAGCAGGAGCAGGATGTTGGGCAAGGAATTCTGGAGCTCCAGGAGGGTGTCGAGGGGGGAGAACAGGCTCTGAGGGGGCTATAGCTGGTCCAAATGGGGCCATCTAAAGCCAGAGACCAAGGCAGGGAATACCTTATTGCTCAAATATAGGGTGACACCATAGGTAGTTTTTGAATAATTAAGGGTAAAACCAGCATTCTTTGTGCAGAAACAAGCTGGGGACCAAGGAATGAGGGCTGTGGTCCAGGGGCCATAGTTGGGCTAAACCTCTGAGACAAGAGTGAGGAAGAGTTGGTAGATATCTTGGACTTTTTAACCTGGGGATTTTTACAAGTTTCTTATATTTTCTGTGTTTATTTCTTCTTTGTTTTCTTGGCATTGATAGTCAACCCTTTGAAAACACCATTCAGTCTTGGCTAAGGAAATCCAGGGAAAGGGTTGAATCTTTGCTCGAGCCAGAATATTTAAGAGGGCAACACACCTGGGGGACAGCAGAAACTCAAGTGAGAGAACCCAAAGAAGAAGGTAAATTTGTGGTTCAACCCCTCCCCCTCCACACACCCGCCTAAAAATGTTCTTTCCAGAGCCAACTTTGGAAGTTCTTTCCGAGTAAGAAAAGGAAACCCTTAGTGCAACAAAACTGTGCGAGGCTCCCAGTGCCTGTTCTCTCTCTCAGTAACAGAACTCCTACTGTCACCTGGAACATGACTGCCTAGTACAAAGACACTGGTCCCCATCCTTCCTTGTAGCTAGCTGTGATTTTTTGACCAAGTTCTAGTCAATGGGATTGGGTGGAAGTCCTGTGTACAACTCCTGGCTTGTTCCTTTAAAGCAAGAAGGATCCTCTCCTCTTCCCCCTTCTTCCTTCCTGCTGACTAGAATTCAAGCCATCCTGAACAACATAGACAAGGGGGACGCTCTAGTAGCTGCTGAATTCTCATCCCAACAAATACAGTACTTTGACCACCTCTCGGAGGGAATGATTTTCACAAGTTTAATTTCCCCTGTATAAAGAACTTCCTTTTATTTGCCTTGAAGATTGTGAGTTGTCTCCTAATCCACGTTTACTTTCTTGTAACTGTCTGGAACTGTAGAGATTTTGATCACATGTCTTTCAGCACATGTCTTTCTAGGTTGAAATCCTCCAAGTTTTAGTCTGACCTCATGGAGAATGCCTCCGCATTTCCTCAAATTCAGTGACTTCAGTTTTATTCTCTGCTTTCAGTTAAATGGTACCATAGGCTATTGTCTTCAGGCCGGTAACCTAGCCTGGAACCTACAAATGTTTATTGAATTAAATTAAGTTGAGTTGAACTTCAAACAGCAGTTTCTCTTTAAAGAGAGCATGAGGGCGCCTGGGTGGCTCAGTTGGTTAAGCGACTGCCTTCGGCTCAGGTCATGATCCTGGAGTCCCGGGATCGAGTCCCGCATCGGGCTCCCTGCTCGGCAGGGAGTCTGCTTCTCCCTCTGACCCTCCTCCCTCTCATGCTCTCTGTCTCTCATTCTCTCTCTCAAATAAATAAATAAAATCTTTAAAAAAAAATAAATAAAGAGAGCATGAACTAAGTTCAAGTTTCCAGACTTCATAGCCCCGGCTTTCAGGTTCTACCCCAAGTACACAACATGAAGCTATGCAAGAAATGCAGTAACCTTTGCAGGAACATTTGCAGGAACCCTCTTCCTCTTCTGTCCCCATCTCGCCTCCATTTCTTGGCCAGTCCCTATGTACCCTTCATGTCTCAGCTTACACATCACTTCCCAGACCCCAAGACCAAGTTGGTTTCTCCTCTGATATTATCTCATGGCTTATGGTACTTGGTTTTTATTATTATTATTATTATACACACTCATGTTTGTATTCACTTCTCTGCTGTCGTCCTTCATCAACTCTAAAGGCATGATATTCCCATTATATCTACAGGTCTCAGCCCAATGCTTGGCTCATAGCCAATGCTCAAGAACAATTTGGCAAATGAATGAGTGAATGAACTGTCAATGAATAGATGAGCAATGAATAGCATTGTCCTTGACTCTTCTCTCTCATCCCTATGTCTAGAAGCAAATCCTAGGCTCTCCCTAAGAAATATTTCTAGATTCCAACCACTTATCACTTCTTCCACTGCTCTCATCATTTCTCCCTTGGATTATTGCATCAGGCTCCTAACTGGCCTCTGTGTTTCCATTTCCCTTCTCCTCTCCCCCAACACACACCAATCTTGCAGTACAAATGTGAAGAAGTCCTAAGTGAGGGCCATGTTGAAGATAGCAGTTTAGTCCCGTTTAAAGCAGGAAAGCCATGGAGAGTCCTTTCTTGTGTTTTAACTAGTTCAGATAAACACTACAGTTCCCAGTCCCCACTGAAGTAGCAATGGCCATACGACAAATTTTGGTCACTGCCCCGTGAGAAAAAGTGATAGATGCATTTTTGAGCCATGACCTTAAAAGAGGCCGCAGTGGGGGGGGGGGGGGTGGAGGGGGGAGCGTGATGGTGAGTCGTCCTCTTCATCTCCCTTTCCTGCTGCCTCAAGCTCACAGGCAATGGTAGGAGCTGGAGCAGACATCTCAGACCACAAGACAGAAACCAAATGTTGAGGAAAGCAGAACAAGAATAAAGAAGCCTGGGTTTCTAACCTTTTGGAGCTGCTATATCAGCCTTGGAATATCAGAGAGAATAAAATTCCATGTTTTCAAAGCTACTTCAATTTGGGGTCTCTGTTCCAGCAGCCTAATATGTATCCTAACTAATACCTACTCCCCTCCCTGTTGCAGTCCCTTCGTGGGAAGTAAAACAAAGATTATGCCAGGAAAATGGATATGGAAAAGTCAATATCCCTCCTGATGGGTGATGTGGGAGACCTCGTGAAAATTAAGGGAGAGGCGGAGAATAAACCCTTGTCCTAAAGCAGCCAGGAAAGAATGATCTCCTGCCTCAAAAGACTCCGTGGTTCCATATGTTAGCATCTTGGGAAAGCTTGGGAGGGTGACGAAGGCAGGTCTACCACTTGGTTTCAGTCCCTAATGTGAAAAATTCCTTTGGGGAGTGAATAAGAGAATTAGCTTAAGCTCTGGATTTTGGGGCTCTAGTGGGCTTAAACAGACTTTTAATCACCCTTCACTCCCTATGGTCCCAGGGTGTGAATTTTAATCACAGTCACTTGCATCTCCACGGCAAGGTCTGAGTATTTACGATGCACCATGGTGTGAGGCCACTGCCCTCCCCAGCCAGACGGCCCGCTGCCCAGGGCCTGCATCTGGGCGAGAGCTGGGCACCAACAAAGTAGGTTTCCTGACAAGTCTCTGCAATATGGAAAAATTTTATATAGATTTGGACTAATATCAACCTGTATTTGGGTCAAATGGAAGATACGAATTCGTTACAAATTTGTTAGACTGGGGGCGCCTGGGTGGCTCAGTCGGATAAGCAGCTGCCTTCAGCTCAGGTCATGATCCCAGGGTCCTGGGATCGAGCCCCGCATTGGGCTCCCTGCTCTGTGGGGAGTCTGCTTCTGCCTCCTTCTCTCTCTTCTCCTTATGTTCTCTCTCTCTGGCTCTCTCTCTCTCTCAAATAAATAAATAAATAAAATCTTAAAAAAAAAACCTTTAAAACAAAACAAAAACCAAAAAAACACAAATTTGTTAGACTGCATGCCTCTTCTCACCAGTTGTTTTCTTGGAACTTACTGGTTGACAATTTATTTTTGATTTTTGACTTACCTCTTCCCTAGATGCAGATTTATTGATAGAACTCCTCTGGAGATTTACATGATTTCTTCTCTGAAAGTCTTAATCACAAATATTAAAGGCTCATCTAGATACTACTCTTTCATAAGCTGGGGCTTGTGGGGGGCCGAACCCCCTGAAGTTGTTTGCAAATACATGCATTTTGGGGGGAGGAGGGACACAGCTTTCATCAGACTCTCAAAGGGATCTGTGACTCCCCAAGGGAAAAAAAAAAACCTCTTTTAAGTGCAAGAGTTTCTACCAGAGCTAGCCCTGTTGATTAGGGAAGCAGTAATTTGGGATAGCAGTGATTTACCTCCAAATCGTCCTCTCCCAAGCCTCCAACTGCCATCAGAAAGATGTGGAAATCACTCCACCAGGCAACTTGCCTCTCCTTGAATTCCTGTTTTAAAATGGGAGCATTCTATGGAGGATATTTACATTAGCACCTAACACCAAAGGAAGTTGGTTTGTCAAACTACTTTCTTCCTTAGGACCCCAGCTTCCTGGGTGGGGAAGGTGGGAGGCTCAGAGGACGTAAGATAGATTTACCTACTTCCCAGGTTTTTCTGTTTCTGAAAGGGTGCAATGCCTAGTGGCCACGTTCACCCACATTCACACATTCAGCACCCATGGCTGAATAATTTAATGCAGGGCACGCTGAACTCTAAGCTACACTAGGCCAAGGATCTGCCCCTCTGTTCATCTCTCCCTCACCAGGGCCCAGCTCAATGTCTAGCACATAGTAAATGCTGGGTAAGTATTGGTTGGATGAATAAAGGAAAGTATATCAGCTACGTCATTGCCACGTTGTATGGATAACGTGCGTTTCCTTGTCCAATTCAGAATGGTCCGAAATGATAAAACTGAATCAAGGAGAGGGTTAACAATCGAATTAGAAATAAAGACGGAGGCATCACCTTGTCTGGATAATGGGAAGGTGCATGTGTACACACCTTGATGTAAAGAAGGAATTCATAGGCTCTCCCCAACCTCACAAACCTGAAAGGTCAGAGCTACCCATTTAGGAAATCTTTGGAATAATTTATTTAAGACTTTTTTCCTATGAGGTGGTTAGAACAGAGTTGTTGCCTTGTCAGTACTTTAATAAAAAGTTTGGGAAATGACGTGGAGGGAATGAGAACCCCCAAGGCCCTTTCATGCCAGGTCTCTACGCGGTGGGAAGACGCAGCGTTTGCCGCGTGCTGATGCCTCCCGCCGCGCCGCACTCCTGGCGTCTGAGCACCTGTTTGTTGTGACTCGCTCTTTCCCGGACGAACTCACATCCCACCCCACCCCATCCCCACCCCCGTCCCCAGAGGGCTTCCACCTGCGCCCAGAGATTCCCAGGCCTGCCCCTCAGCTCCCGCTCGGGGCAGGGGCTCCCCGCTCGGACCTGCTCCTGCGTCGGCCGGTGTCCTCGAAGTTGTTTGTGCAAACCCGGCTCCGGACGCGGAGCGGACGCGCGCGGCCGAGGAGCAGCCGGTCGCCCCCACACCCGGTGCGGCCGCCCGGGTTCGCCCCGCCGGTCCCGACCGCGTCGCCCGCCCTAGGGAGGAGGCCGCGCGGCTGGCGCTGCGCCCCCTGGGGGCCGGGCGAGACCGGCCCGGGCGCCCCTCGGGGACCGGCGGGACGGCGCGATGGCGTGAAAGCTCGGCGGCGGCCACTTCGGGCGGGCGGGCCGGGCCTGCAGAGGAGTTGGGCTATTTTGTAACTGCACCATCCACCCAAGCCTCATTACCACCTCTTAATGAGACCCCTTTACTCCGTGACGTGCAACCGCTCCATCTCATTAAGGAAATCGCTCTTCAATGCTGATTATTTTATTTGCAGCCATAATTATATTTCTTTCGGCTAAATCACGGTTTAATCGAGCCCACATGGAGGGCAGCAGCACTAATTACGGCGGGGGATGCGGCGGCGGCGGCGGCGGCGGGCGCGGGCCGGCTGGGGGTGGGGGGCGGTAGGGGGTGCCCGGGCGGCGGGCGCGGCCGGGGGGCCTGCGGGCGGGGAGGGGCGCGGGCGGGGGGCGGGGGCCTGGGCTCAAACACAACAACTTATTACTTCTAATTCCCCAACTGTCACCAAATCACCTGCACGAAACAAGAATCTAATTTGTTAAGCTGGCATGTCTGCAGATGGAAGATCGATCTTCTCTGTAGATTTCTCTAATTGAGTGAATATAGACGCCCGGAATTAGCCGCACTCGGGCTGCGGGGAGGGGACAAGGGAAGGGGTGTAGAGAGAAAAGAAAGGGAGGGAGGGAGGGAGAAGAAAGCAGAGAGGAAGGGGAATAGAGAAAAGGGGATAAAGAAAGAGAAATGGGGAGAAAAAGGAAATAAAGAGGGCACGAAGGACGGAGGCAAAGAGAGAGCAGAAAGAGAATGAGAGGAAAGAGTGAGAAGATGAAAAGGCAGAAAACAGAGAGAAAAGAGAAAGGAGGAAGAGAGAATAAAGGGAAGAGGAAAAAAAGGAGTGAGGAAAGAGGAAAAAGGAAGAGCGAAGGCAGAATGATAACGAAAGAAGGGAAAGAGAGGGAAAGAGAAAGTTCTGAGGAAGGCTCATTACGTATAGAATTATATCTCCCTCCCCTACTCCACCCCCAAAGTGTAAAGTAGCCAGAGAAACCTAGCCCGGTGTCAGTCGTAAGCTGGGACTAACTGCATAGGAAAAGGAAAAGGCTAGGACCAGGGAGCCCGGCGGGGAGCGAGGGGGGAGGGGCGGGCGCCGGCGGCTCCAAGAAATGGCTTACAGAATTACATTTGTTTTTCTTGTGATTTTATTAAAAGTCACTCCTCATCTCCAGAATGCGTGAAAATATCTACTTTCCACTCAGATACACCGCATTAACTTGTTGGAGGCGAATTTGTTTGTTTGTCTATTTTATTTATTTGCTAGATAAGATTGATGCAGTCTTATTAGCGCTATATCTAGTTATAGAAAGAGATAAGGATGAGATGTTTTTCTTTTTATTCCAATTACTAGCCTTGTCACCTAACTGAATAACTGATATATGATTATTTATCCTGAGTAAATAGAAATCAGAGAAGCAGCGAACTTAACACATACAAATAAAATCTCTATGTCGCTTATTGTATTCCGTGTGGCTAATTGGGGCCATTAAAATTACAGGGCTAAAGGCAAAAAAAGAGGAGATACGGAATCAGGGGGCAGGTTCTGATCCGTCATTGTTTTGTGTAGAGCTTTCTGCGTTGAGGACCGCTGATGTTAATTGTCAGAAGGCAAGGATAGGAAAAAAAAAAAAAAAAAAAAGCAAGGGACAGGCCCCAGCGCCCACGAAGAGTCACGCAGGTGGGCTTCATGGTTATAGTTTGTAAACTATATGTTTGCAATATATGGGATGTATGGGAATGTATGGGAAACTGTTTATTGCAGGAGAAAAAAAAAATTATGTGGTGCTCCTGTATCGCCACAGGCTTCCAGGAAGGGTAGGAAACCAGACCCTTTGCGGGCGAGTTTTCCGCCGCTCCGTCGCTCCCGGCACATGCCCGAGGTTCGGGTGAGCAGGCAGGGGACACACGCCGCTCACACAAGCGCTCGCAGAAGTACACGCGTCACGAACACGCAGCCCCCGCTCCCAGGGCTTAAAGAAAAAGAAGCCTGGAGTGTGGGGCCTTGGCTTTGAGTTCACAGGCTGGGGAGCCCGAGTCCTGTTCGCAAAGAGTTTTTGCGGCCCTGGGCTCCCGCAGCGACATCCAAGGGACAACCCTGGCTGAGAGCTGCCCAGAGTCTCCGCGCTCCCGGCCTAGGGAGGCCTGGAGCAGGCAAGTTTGGGGCTAGCCCCAAGCCAGGTTGGCTAGGGGTTAGAGGCGCTCACTTTGCGACCGAGAGCCGCCGCCGGAAGGCGAGCCGAGGGGGCTTTCGCAGTGGCCAGGCAGAAGCACTCAGCCAAAGCCTCTTTGGCTGTGGTCTCTTTTGCGGGGAACCTCAAGAGAGTTCTTTTATGCAGAAGAGTGTGGAAGTGCCTGTCACCCTTTCCCAGAGACTTGGCTGCCCTCCCAGATCTCCTTCCTTCCACTCATCCACCCTCAGATTGAGTCCCTTCAAATGAGCCATACATCAAGCAGTCCCAAACTCTAGCGTGGCGAGTTGTGGACCACTGACCCCTGTCCCCGACGGGGGCGGGGCGATGAGGTTTGGGGCTGGGGGAGCTTCCATTCTGGCACCTGGGGTAAGATATAGGAGAAAGTGGTCACCTTTGTTTCAGACACAGTGGACTTGAGAGCTTCCTGTTTCTTTTTTTCTCTCGAGGATTTGCCCCCCACCCTTTATTCTTTTTGAAGTTCTAAGGTAGGCCTGAGGAACGCGATCTGATTTGCCACTGCGTTTGGGTTATTGCATATCTGGAAAAGTAAACAGGATTGTTCAAGTCACTTGATTTGTTTTCTGTAAGCAAATAATACCCAAAAGCATGGCTGTAATTTACCACGAATTAAAATTGATTCTTTTCATCAGGCAAGAAAATAGGAAAACGTGAGATCGTTAATTATTGAGGGAGGCGCTCCTCATTAAAGGGAACAATGTTACAATTCAGCATTTAATAGCAGGAATGTGAATAATAACGCGCCATATTTCAGCCCACTGTCTGCAAAGAAAAGAGAGCAGTTTACAAACAACCCAGGCAGCCGAAAGTTACATTTAATAAACACCCGAGGTTTCTGTAAGTGGAATAAACAATCAGGGAGCTGGGCACACGACCCAATTCTTCAGGAGCACCTAGTATAAATTTTTATGCTTTCTGTCTGTCTCTACAAAAGATTCACAATGAGCACAGAAATACAATTAGAGAGAAAATCAGAATTACAAACCTAATTAGCATAAATCCATCATTAGGGCACTTGCTGCCAGGATCTCCCACCCCAGTCACCTCCCCGGCCGACTATACTGTATTTCTAAATCTTTCTCTGGACCAGGATGGCAAAGCAGGAGGAGAGACACCATTTGGTAGTCGCTGTGCTTGTAGTTTACATAATCAGCCATCAAGGTTTTGATTTAATATATATAAATATATCCCAGAAAGCCTATTCTCTCAAAACTACAAAGTTCTCGGGCTCGGTCTGGGCGCTCGGCCGGTCGGGAGCAGGAGCGGGTTCCCTGGCCTTTAAATGCTCTTTGTGCTTCGTTAAAAAGGAGAAGGGGAAAAGAGGAGAAAGAAAAAAAAAAATGATTTCCCTGTGCATCGCCCCTTGGCAGGCTCTTGTACAAAATTCAATCTCTATTTTTTATGAGAAGTAAACTGTCTAAATAAATTTTATTAGGGGCAACCAATATATTTTCTGGTAGTTCCCTTTGTTCCACTTCTACGTGTGTGTAACAATCTAAAACCTATTTATTGAGGAAAAATCACTGGATCCGTCATAGAAAATCCTTTTACTTTGCTTTGAAGTGATTTCTGAAGACATTCTTGTCATTCCGAAGATTTGGGGGCCATTGCGCTAAAGCCTCGCCTTGTTAGGGACTTCAGTTCCCATGATCATGTGGGAAATGCCTTAAATTATCAATAGCAATGGGCCTGACCGGCACTTTCCCGGCTGCCCCAGGAACGTGGGAAGATGACAGGGAATAAAACTCTGGTAAATACATCTCAGTCGCTGCCCAGGTGGATTCAGACATTGGCCAGAACGAGCTGCCGAGAGGGAACCGGGCGCGGGGACGAGCATTTTACATCCAGACGATTGTCGTTTTCCTCGCCACGCCTGCTGGCAGCCGGCTCCTGACATCCGGCTCCAGCTCCAGCTTGCACGCTCCCCACCTCGACGCCCCCACACCACCCCGTCACCCCCTCCCACTCTCAGATTTCCCTTTCTTTTTTTTTTTTTCTTTCCTTAATCCACCCCCCCCCCAAGATGCTTATGCTCTGAAGTCTTGGAAGAAATGATTTAGTTTGTTTATACTGCTATAAAAATCAAGACCAATAGAAAAGTCATAAAATGAAGCGGGCTATCAATCACGCCGCAACATTGTTGTTCAGTGGTTACTAACAGAGATGGATAATCCTTTGATTTCGTCCCATTGTTATTACTCTGATGTGTCTTCACATTAACTATTACACATTTATTTATCGACCTGAAAGATACAACAAAACAGAATATACGAGCGGGTGCGTGTGGGAGGACGCTGCACGGCCCGCGGCTGTTCTGGGAGTGGCTGTGGGAGGAGGACAAGAGCGCCTGTGTGCACACAGGAGTGGACTCGGGGCCCCGCGCCCTTCTTCTCTCCCCACGTCGCGGCCTCTCCTCCCTCCCTCCAGACACGGTGCATGGCCAAGGCAAAACGGGCCTCCACGGACTTGCCTGTTTGGAGGAGCAGGGTCAGCTCCCAGGCCCCCTCTCTCTTGCTCTGACACTTCTGCCCACCTATGCCCCTGCGTTCCGGTCTTGGACCCCCTGCAAGTCCCTCCCAGGTGGACACAACCCCCTGCGAATCCCCGGGAACGTGCAGCCAGGTGCGCACTTGGGAGCCACGTCCAGGGCGCACGCCGCCCCGCCCCAGGCCGCAGTCTGGCCTCTCGCTGCGAGCGCCTGGCGCCGTCGCTTCTGACTTGGGGTTTTGTTTGGGGAGGGGGAAGGTTTTACAGGAGGGACTGTATTTGCTTTAGGTTAGGTATGCTACTTCCAACCAAGCCTTTCTCTAAAGGACAGTAGGCGTCTGCGGAACACCCTGGTGGCTTCCGAGCGTGCCGCTGCCACCCGGGCTCCGCCGAGCTGCTGCCCGCGTTCCCGGCGCCCCAGCCCCACACAGGCCGTGTTGGCATCAGTTGCGGCGGCCGCTGAAGCTCGGCCAGGCTCAGAGCTTCCGGGGAAGCGGTCTCCGCAGCTTGGGAGGAACCGATGTGGCTGATGCCCGGCATTCACGCGTGTGTGCATGTGTGTGCGCGCGCACGTGTGTGTGCATGGGAGGAGGGGAGCAGGCTGCAGGAGAGAAGGAGGAGGAAGCAAAACTGCCCCAGAGTTCGCCTTCCTGCCTCCTTTGTCTCCTTGCTCGGTCCCTGTCACACATACAGCTAAGGGCACACACACACACACACACCCATTCCTCTCGCATCTGCTCTCAGGCAGCATTTCCAATGTTTTGTGTAAGTCAATTGGACGGCGAACAAAAAAAGCCATTTGCTCGGTATTATTTAAAACAGACTTCATAGGACCACCCTTTTGTGGAAGCTTTATTTGCACTAAATGAATAATCTTAATTGCATCACTCTCGAATTAAAAATCAATGTTAATCAAGATGAGAGTAGTAAATATCAGTTTTCATTGTGCCTGGGTAGAGGGCATTTTTCTTGTGTTGCAAATAAAAATACAAGTCAAATAACTTTAAAAGGGCATTATGTTCTGCTACAAATACAATTGAAACGGATTGTTTAGGAGCAGATCAGAAATGGTACAGAATTTTGCACTTAATTTCCTCAGTTATCATTTACAATAAGAACCTCTGGGCTTGACAGCCAAGTCTAAACAGTAGTAAATTAGTACAAATTTATACTGATTTTACTCTAATAATCGTAATAAAAGCTTATAGATTTGGCACTAATTACATAAATGCCTAATGATCTTGAAAATTACTCTGGTTAGAAATATATTACTAATCTAAACTTTGTTGTTGGCTGGCTCTGAAAAATCAGAACATTAGAGATGGTTCGCTTCACTTGTGCAAAGCACTTTAAATTGTTCAAGTAGTTTAACATATTCAAGAAGAAAATAAAGAGCATTTAACTTTATTTACAGCCATAAGTGGAATTGGGAACCGAGCTGAACTTAGAAACTTTGACCAAAAGAGCAGGATGTGGGCCAGGATGCAAGCGCGGTGGGCCGGGCGGAGGATCGGGAGCCCGGCGGGAAGGGTGCAGAGGGCGCGAATCGACACTCTGCGCGGGACCCTGAAGCTGACTGCGGGCCCTGGAAGCACCGCGGGGGGAGCCGACTCCTTTTTTCCTCTCTAGGCCTGCTGAAGGGGTGGTACTCTTTAGGCGCGGGGTCCCAGCCGGGGCATCTGTACCCTCGGTTCAGGACTGCTAGGCGGCAGCGAAGTCTAGGCGCAGTCTAGAGGCCGCGCTGGGCCCTGGTTGTGCTGCGTATTGGCAGGCCCGAGCCCGCAGCAGGCCAGTGTTGCCCAGAGCGCGCGGGCGGGAGGGACTCTCGGGTCACGCGGGGGTCAAGCCCTGCTCTGTCCTTTGCACTGCCTCGGGCCCGGGAAGATCCTAGTCGTCGGCGACTGAGCTGCACCTGGGAGGGACGAGGGGCAAGGAAAAGGAAAGGTGTGACTGGAGAAAATCGCGGGGAAGAAC
This sequence comes from Halichoerus grypus, assembly GCF_964656455.1. NCBI lineage: Eukaryota > Metazoa > Chordata > Mammalia > Carnivora > Phocidae > Halichoerus > Halichoerus grypus. Next base: position 94,561,697 of record NC_135713.1, read on the forward strand.
CATCGGAGGCCGGGCCGCGAAGCCCGGGGCGAGGCCGAGGCGGCCTCCGCTGCTTTAGCGGCTGCTCGCGGCTGGAGCTGCCAGGGCTGCCGCCACCGCCTCCTCCGGGCGGGCGCGGGCGGGCGGGCGGAGTGGGGGACTCTCCCGGCGCTGACATTTGCAGGCTGCCCTCCTGATTGGTCCCCTCGCCGAGCTGCTCACGGGTTCATTCAACTGTTAAGCACCTCCCCGTCTCTCTAAAGGACATTATAATGCAAGAAGCCCCCTTTTTAACCACAAACCGAATTTTCTTTCATTTAGGTGATCTATATATATCTATATCGTATAGCTTATAGCTTATATCTATTTTAAATAACTTAAAGCCGCTAAAATTTGGGGGGGAACAGCTTTCGCCCTGGAGCGGTGCGCGATGCTGTCTCACGCCGACCTCCTGGACGCCAGGCTAGGTGAGTGCGCGCCTCTCGCCCGGGCAGCCAGGAGAAGCCGGGGCAGGAAATTGTCAATTTGTTCCTTATTTTACCTTAATGCGCCCTAAATGGACTAATTTCTTTAAAAGTAATTGTGCTGTATTAAAGTTTAATTTGATTTAACATCGTCTTTTTTTAAAAAAAATCTATGGAATATGTAGATCCAAAAAAGGACTAGGGAAATGTTACTTTTTGTTTTTCCTTTTTTCCCCTCTTTCCTCCCTCTCCCTTATTATTATTAATTTTTTTTTTGAACGGCGATCTATCCTGAGATAATTTGTTAGGAGGTGTTTTTCTTTCTCTCTTTCCCCCTCCTGTTTGCTTTGATTTGGGATTTTTTTCTTCTCTTTTTTCCTCTCTCTCTCCCCACTACCTCCTTCTCTACCCCTCATTTAAGTATGATTGAACTTGTAAAAATCTGGCATAAACGAGAAGCCGCTGCAATCGAGGCGGATTTTCTAAGTGTGTTCATTGAGAAAGGAGAAAAGCCAAATTCATCCCCACAGGCATCCCCGCCTGCAAGGGACTCGTCATTGCCAATGTCTGAGAGGAACGCGCCTTTTATTTCTCCGGAAAGAAAAGTTGAATTCTCTAAAGTTTGATTCACTGTTCTCCGTATAGAGTTTCCTTGAGTTTCCTTAATGCGGTCTGGGTTGCTGGGCTCTGGGTTTCCGGTTTGGGAATCTTTGGTGATGGATGTGACTCCATTTTCCAAACACTTTCTCTGATTCGAGGGAGAGGCGGAGCTGATTTGGGTTGATTTCAGAGGGAGGAAGGCTTGGAGAGAATTATTCATCTTCCAAAAGTGAGAGGGAATCGGCTGAGGGCCGGAGGTAGAGTTCGCTAAGCTGCCTAAGCGCAGGTGGGGCAGCAACCAAGGAATCGCTTAATTTTCTTTCTTTCTTTTCTCCCCCCGCCCCACCCCGCCCCGGTCCGAGGATACGCTTTCGCGTTCCTGCGGCTTACAGGGGTATGGTTCATGAAAGGGACTCGGAGGCACGTTTCTTTGCCGGGACTGGGAGTGTTTCACTGCGGGAGATAAGAAAGCATGTGCCGGTTACTACGGGAGCTGGCTGCCGAGAGAGGGGAAAGGGCCGGGAGATGGTATTCCAACCTGGCCGTCCAAATTCTGGGGAACCCGGCTGAGCATCCCGGGAGTCTCCCCCGTAGGGCGAACGTGGGCGCGGAGGGAGCCGAGGATGGGGCTGAAGGCGGACCGCGCCGTGAGGACAGTCCCTCCTGGCATCGCCAGGAAAGTAGTGACCGCGATCCCCTTGCCTCCTCAGGTATGAAAGATGCCGCCGAGCTTCTGGGCCACCGGGAGGCGGTGAAGTGTAGGCTGGGCGTGGGGGGCTCCGACCCTGGGGGCCATCCGGGGGACCTAGCGCCCAACTCCGACCCAGTCGAGGGAGCCACGCTGCTGCCCGGGGAGGACATCACTACAGTGGGCTCTACGCCGGCCTCGCTGGCGGTGAGCGCAAAGGACCCGGACAAACAGCCGGGGCCCCAAGGCGGCCCGAACCCCAGCCAAGCCGGCCAGCAGCAGGGCCAACAGAAGCAGAAGCGCCACCGGACGCGCTTCACGCCCGCGCAGCTCAACGAGTTGGAGAGGAGCTTCGCGAAGACTCACTACCCCGACATCTTTATGCGCGAGGAGCTGGCGCTGCGTATCGGGCTGACGGAGTCGCGAGTGCAGGTACGCCGGGCTTGGGCGCGGGGGCAGCAGACAAGGAGGGGCGGGAGGATTTGGGCGAAAGAAGTGGGGTCTTTTCCTTGCCGGGATCCTGGGCTTGCGCTGCGGCTGCCTGTGAGTTCCATGGACAAGCAGGTCCCCCATCTCCCACCAGTATAGCCACATTCCCACAGAAATGCCTCAAAAGCGAAGCCGGCGTTGTTCGACTGTTAGGTGGTCTCATTCGTCTTGACTGAGAAGGGAAGTTCCGCATCTCCCGGCCTCCGCACCTCCCAGCCTCTGCGTCTCCCTGGCGGCTAAGCTGAGCGCGCACCTCCACTCCAGCTCGAGTTATTGACAAGTATTTCATTACCCCCTAATGAGTTTGTGGAAGGCGTCTGGATAAATGGGGGAATGCAACAATTATACAGAAAACTTGAAAAGGCGGAAAATAAGACATAATGGCACCTTAACAAAAAATCCACACCTGGGGTTCACGGTGTAGCTTTATATCTCCCTCCCGCCGCTCTCAGGGAAAATACCCCTAGCTTTCATGTTTGCAAAGGTTTTAAATTTTGATGGTCTACCAGTGCGCTGGGGTGGCTGAAGAGATCCGTTACAGTCTGTGAGCCCTGGTTTTCGCCTAAGGAAACTGGGAAGGGGAGATGAAGGCTTTCTGTTGTAGATATCCGATCTGAAGAAAGGACATTTAGGGCAGGAATGATTGACAGGTAGTAGACGAAATCATTACTGACCCCTTGTTCTCGTCCAACCACCCTCCAAGTTGTAAATTATATATAACTTATAAAATCACACCTATAACTTTTCCGAAAATTGGGGAATAAAAATATAAGCCCAGCGAATATCAGATTTTTTTTCGCTTTTTAAAAGAATGAAAAAAATATATCAGGTATTTTATGGACAAGTGCTGGAGGTGAAGTTCCAAGGCGCGCAGTTAGTCTTGAGCTATCCAGCGTTCTGAAAACCTTCCTTTCCTGTCTCGGTCGTGGTATTTTCTCTCTGTCATGCTGGGTGTCAACTGTAGCTCTAGGTGCTTTAACAAATTAAGTTTAAAGATCTCAGTTCCTTTACATTTGATCTAAGAAGTAAGAGACAAGGGTGTCCATAATCACAGGGTTGAATATTTCTGTCTTTGTGCGACATTTTAAAGACAGTTTAACCTGGAAAAATAGCATATGCTCTGTTCTAAATAGTCAGCAAATGAATATCATCATTGGGGACTTAAAGTGGTCAGATTAATACAGAAATAATCAAGGTATAATATAGATTAACATTTTAACTCTGTATAAGTCTGGGTGGTTTAATTAGTGAACTTTGGAAGCCTTGAACCATGGGCCATTGAAATTAAATACCCAGAGTGTTAATTGCATTGTGCAGATATATACTATTCATGCTTTTAAAAATTTTTTACCTACCTCCTCTTTTTAAATCTGAAGTTGAGTCCAAACCTTAACAGAAATACACAGTTTCAATACTTCCATTACTGTTAACGATAATACTGACTTGTTAAAATCTTGTAGGTTCAAAGTTCATAAATTTGCTTTTTGTCCCTCAAGAGAAATACTACCTAATATTTTTTGTTTTAAAGAGTAAAATGCTGTTGCTTAACCTAGACATAGTGGTAATTAGCTTAAATTAAAATAGAACTTAGAATCACAAATAAAATATAATTGGACAACTGACTTTATGAAAAAAGAAAATGAGGTCTATTAAACTTTATTAGGTCTTCCAAAGGTTAATGGCAGTGATTCTTTTAATAGAAAAAGTTGTAAATGAAATAAAATACAAACTATGTAATAGAAAGTTATTTTCAAAAAGTACACAAAAGAATAATCAAGAAGAAAAAGACAAAGTACTTTAATTGTTCTAGCATAATGTTCAACAAAAGATAATAGCTCGAGGCTGCTGATAGGAACAATTTAATAGAATGGCAATTTCAATATTTTTAAAAATAATGTCTCATAGTTTAAAAAGTAATCAGATCAACATAACCTTCTTAATTAACACTTCAGAATGATTAACATTATGTAATGTAATGCAGAAATAATTTATGGAAAATGTATTTACTTCACAATTCACTGTACCACTGCTCCTTGACCAAATTCAAATTAAATAGTAATTGGTTTATGTTCTTATATGATGAGTCCTTCATAGTTTTCTTTATAGTTAACAGATTGCCACACATTCTTTTCAGTATGTGGGCCACTGCACTGATTAAAAATGATCTAAACATTTAATTTATTACAATTGTATGTTTTTAAAGATGCTTTTTAATTCTAGACTAACTGATCCAACATACTTGTTTTTATCTATATCTGGTATATATCATACTTTTAAGTATTTATTAAAGCACCTCTACTTACATGGAGGCCAATTCCATGTCTGATATTGCTGCCTTTTTCTGGCTAGTGTAATAAAACCGTTCCTTTTATAGCATGCCATTATTAGAAACCAATTTCAGAATTATTTATAACCTGGAATGGCTTATTAAGCAGCAATGCGAGAATCATGCAAATTATGCGATCAAATGCAATATAATAAGCATAATCATTAGTCTCTAGCACGGATTAATTAACTTTCAATATTTTATTTACATAAAAACCAAATCAGTGAAATAACTTCTGCACAGTCAGGCTTGCCTTTCAATATTTTATACGAACAAAAATAATGTGCTGTAATTCCATTGACCGTGTCCCCCAGAATGGCCCTGTCACCTGCCACATCTTAATAGGGGGACAAGCTGAGAGTATTTTCTAGTTTTCTAATGGAATGAGAAATTGCATTTTCTTCCTCTCCCAGCACTATTAAAGTGTAATGAATTCGGCCCAGAGTTCACGGCTGGCTGATCGAAATGAACCTGAGATCTCGGCTTTAATACAGCTCCCCAGATTTCCTCCCAAATCTTCACATTAATCATTTGCTGGATTCCAATGAGATCTTCATAAAGCGTTTGCTTCGAGGGGGGGAAAAAAGTAATATTCTCTCTTTCTCCCTCTCTTTCTCTATTTCTGAGCCATTTATAGTTGGGGAATTAAACGGGCTATATATTTTAAAATACATTTACAGTATGTCTATATTACTGTAACAGGAGATATCATGAAAGTGGATTTTTAAATTCCAACCTCCATTAGATTCTCACTGTTGTATTAAGCATTTTCTAAGAAGAGCTGCATTTCAGACTGAGTACAAAGTTGGCCCTTGGCTGCGGTTAATATATTTTCTGGAGTTGTCATCTGTGCATTCTCAAAATCTCCCTTAGGTTTTCCCTGCATTTTAATCCGTCATGCTCTAGTTTTCAAGTGGAAACATTCACATTTTAAAAACATATGCATCATAGCTTGGAACGGAGGTGCTCAGACCCCATGCAGATTTTTTTCCCCAACCCCAGTAAGCCATGAAACATAAAAAATTTTGTAGCCATCATTTGACTACTAACCCTCAAACATAATTGAGCACAATTTTTCGATTATTCCTATAATATTTAGTTCTTTAACAGCTGTTCTTTTCCACCTGTGCCTGAGGTTCAGAAACCTTTCTAGCAGGTGTGTTTTCCACTGAAATTCTATGGGGCAATCCCACCCCCCCTTCTTTCTTTCTGCTGCTTCTCTTCCCACTCCCCCACAGATGTCCGCCACCCTCCTCCCTCACTGCCCGTTCCAAACATTCAAACATTTCGGGATTCACTGACACTTCGCAGGATGTTAGGAACCAGTCTTTATAGATACCTTTCAAAATATATCCGGGTGTGGAATGTGAGATGGGACCACTTGGATATAGACACTGTCCCTGTCTAGGGCTTCACGCAGTCTACTTCCCCTCATTCCAGCCTTGGATGGGGAATGCAAAGTGACCTGTGGCCGCAGGTCTCCTCGCTGGCTCCTGCGGGTTACTCTCCGCTCGAGGCCACTAACAGCTCAATTCGTGGCCGGCGGCATTGATCCCAGTTACTATCAAGGGCCCCACAGCCTCATTAATCCGGCGTGCCACCAACTCAAGGGGCTTTAGCAAGTAAGGGACCCGGCATCTTTATAGATCCGGAACTTGGGGTAGGCAGAAACATGGCAAATGAGGCAGAAACCAGAGAAAGATAATAGGGTGGGCAATGGCACGAGTAGGGTAGCAGTGCCAGGCCCGACCCAAAGGCGGGCAATGATTCTAGATTGCAATGCCGTTCACACTGTTAAGCATAGAGTGTCTCCACCTGCACGGGTGTAACACGCCTCTGTGAATAGCTGGCTCACCGACAACGGGTCAGGTACGTCCATACTCAGGATCCTTTATCTTGCAGAATAAACACTAAATATTAGCTTGGATTAACAGATGAATAACATTTTGGTCATGAATATGGTCAAATTGCGTTTGCCAAATTCTAAGAGGAAACTCCCATCAGTACCTGAGCTGTGTCTCGCATCATTTATATTTATGCACAGTAAACCTCCAACTGACTAGATGTTAAAGTGCAAGCCTGCCAAGTAGGCATGCTGCATATTATTATCATCATTTTTAAATATCAAATTCAAATATAGCGAGACAGGAGGCTACCTTGGTGAGGCAGCTTACTTGACATCTTTCAGAAGAAACTTTCCTTCCCCTATGGTAGTGAATATGACATTAATAGGCAAATTTGTCTGGTAAGTTCAGAAATTCAGGGTTACTGTGAATAAAGAACGAGTAGAAGGTTTATTTTTATTTGGAGTATATTTTATCAAACACATCTCCTTTAAAAAGATTCGTGGCTATTGGGTCTACGCAAAATTAAATTTGATTCATTACTAGTGTGAACTTTAAACTTGACCTTTAATTTGTAGTCAGAAAATTTGCTTTCAGTTCATAGATGAAACGGATGAAACGGGGGGGGGGGCAGGGGACTTGAGGAATTGGAGGCCTTGTAGTCTCAGGTCCTCAGTAAGTTCCTGAAAATAGACTGGCAGGCCCCAGGGCTCAGGGTTCTGGCAGCAGGTTCCAGCATATCTGCACAGCTCAGATAAAAGGTGCTCCTAGAGGGGTTTGAGAATGAGGCAAGGAGACTTGTGGCAGTAGCACCAGTCGCTACGAATCACAAGTCACGGTGGCGACCCAAACTACACCGTAGCTCAGTGCCGCCCGCTTTCCCACATGGATCACTATATTAACCTCTCCGCTCTGTCATCCGTGGCGTTAGAGGTTTTCCTTTGTCTTTCGATTTTGAAACTGGCTATGTCATCCACAGCCTTTTATCAATTTCCAAATTTCCAGCGTTTCTGAAAATTCTATACCCCATCAGTGTTATAAGGCACGCTATTAAGCCACATGGGTACACATGTTTATCTTCATTTGTACACCTGTGGGTCCAATTTTGACACATGCCTGCCTGCAGACTTGTGCATCTAAGCTGTGCACAGAATGTGCCAGCGTGCAGGGGCGTGGTGAACACTGCACGCGGTTGGTATGTTTGCCCCGAGTGTAAGCTCCAGGGCACCACCACGCAGGACCCCGGAAGTTGGCGCTTGCTGAGTGCAAGGGGCACCAGTTGTCTCCAGCTGACGTAGAACCGCGGTCTCTGGCTGGCCGTGGGGCGCGTTGGGTCGAAGGCACTTGTTCCACCTGGGGCAGTGCCTGACGCAGGTTTCTCAGGCTCCAGCCCCCGCCCCTCCGGGCCGGCGGGCTTGCTAATAGCGCTCTGTCTCCCGCCCCGCCCGCTCCAGGTCTGGTTCCAGAACCGGCGCGCTAAGTGGAAGAAGCGCAAGAAGACCACCAACGTGTTCCGCGCGCCGGGAACGCTGCTGCCCACGCCAGGCCTGCCTCAGTTTCCGTCAGCCGCCGCCGCAGCCGCCGCTGCCATGGGCGACAGCCTGTGCTCTTTCCACGCCAACGACACCCGCTGGGCGGCGGCCGCCATGCCGGGCGTGTCACAGCTACCGCTGCCGCCGGCTCTGGGCAGGCAGCAAGCCATGGCGCAGTCGCTGTCCCAGTGCAGCCTGGCGGCCGGGCCGCCGCCCAACTCCATGGGCCTGTCCAACAGCCTGGCGGGCTCCAACGGCGCGGGGCTGCAGTCGCATCTTTACCAGCCCGCCTTCCCCGGCATGGTGCCCGCCTCCCTCCCCGGCCCCAGCAACGTCTCCGGCTCGCCCCAGCTCTGCAGCTCCCCGGACAGCAGCGACGTGTGGCGGGGCACGAGCATCGCCTCCCTCCGCCGCAAGGCGCTAGAGCACACAGTCTCCATGAGCTTCACTTAATGCAGCCGCGCCCAGCCCGCTCCGCCCCCGGCGCCGCCCTCAGGGCCGCCCCGAGGTCCTTCGGCGCGCGCCCGGGCCCCCGCTCCCTGCCCGGGCCCCTGCCCCGGCGCCCTGCCCCATCCCCTCCCGGCCTCCGCCACTTCTCGTTTTGTTCTCTCCTCTCTCGTTCGCTCTCTCGGGCTCACCCCAAGCCCCAGCCCGCGAGGCCTCCCCTCCGCCTGATTTCGCTCGCCCCGGTCCCCTCGCCCCCTCCCGCTCAGCTCCTCTTCCCGTCTCCCCTAATCTTCCCTGGCGCCCTTCTCCCGCGCCTCACCGCGCCCTTTCCAGCTACCCCCGGCCACCCGGCTCGCACGTAGAGTGCTCGCGCCCTCCTCCCAGCCCTCCGACTGGCGGCACTCTCACCTACACCTTCAACACGACGCCTACGACCCCCTCGCCCGCCGCCTCCCCTCCGGTCCCTTCTTTACCCGCACCTCACGCCCCTCCTCCCGCGCCCTGCAAAAAGCATCCTTCCCGCCATTTTACTTACCAGGGAGTCGACTCAGGATCTGAAATCAGACACCAATGGACTGGTTTGTGGGCAGAAACACACACACTCGCAACTCTCGCTCACTCTCAGACACTACATACACTCGCGCACACACACATACACAGTGCACCTAGGTCACACACGGACGTGTTCAAGGGACAGCACAATGTTAGGGATTTTCGTCTTAAAGGAGGACAAGCATCTGCTACAACCGCCTCATCTGAGGGCCCAACTGATATAATTTGATTTGTCCCTGTATTCTTTCTCCGAACTCCTCGTTTTCTTTCCTCTCCCACCACCCTACCCTTGCACCATCCACCCAGTCACATCCATGCAGCCCTCTATTGGCTTGCAAAAGAACACTTTTATTTTATCTTTTATTTTTTTAAGCACAACTGTGTGAGGTTATTGAAGGGAAGGCTTCTCAGGAGGAACATGCCAGTGGATTGGGTGGCTGGAGTAGACTAAAACAGTCATATGATGAAGAAGAGGTGATCTTACCCATTTTGATTAGTCTTTATAAGGAAGAATAAAGTAAACGTAAGAAAATTTTCCTTTTGTAAAAGTAAAAGCCACATCTCTTTTCTGGATCCTTCAGGACTGGGGTTTGTTTGCTTCCTTTTCCGTTTTCTCTCTCCTCGCTGCTCTGTGCCCTAGGTTGTTTTGTGGTCGTCCTGTCGTCCCTCGTGCCCCTCGGCCACCGCCCTGGCCCTTGCCGGCTGCCGATGGATGCACTCGGACATCTACAACCCTGCAACTTTGTACAGAGAAACACAATCAGCTCTTTCTGCATGTGCTGGTCAAATCCAAACCCAGAGAACAGAAGCGCTTTCGAAGAATGAACAAACATGTGAAATAGGATGTTTTGTGTAGATAAAGCATTCTTGTTACATACTGGTCAATTTGTGATATGTTTTAACTTATTGTCTGTGCTTATTTATGGAATTTGGTTTTCTTAATAAATGTTTGAGCTAATATAAAGCATATTATTTGACTTTTCCGGACAAGTTTATATCAAGTTAAATGTAAATGGTTAAAATAAAATCATTTTCAGTATGTGATATGGAGAATGATGGGTTTTGCTGCGACTGAATTTCAGGAGAGGGTCTCATGAGGGAGGGGGAGAGAGCTCGTCCTGTAGGCTCTCAATTCGAGCTCAACCGGGCCGCGGGATCCCGGAGTTTGGGACTGTGAGCCCTCCAGCCGGCTGGGGTTCAGTTTCCGGGTTGCACGGCAGCCTAGGCAGCGCTCTCCCGCACAGCGTCTGGTCGAAGAGGCCAGGCCTCGAATCACGCAGTGCGCAGGCCGGAAGTGAGAAGGCCGGGCGGTGAGGGCCTCAAGCGAGCTCGAGGCCTCGCGAGGCTTTGGGCCGGCCCGGGCGTAGGGAGCGGGAGATGGGCCCCAGGGCACAGCTGCCGGCGGGCACAGCTGCCGGCACTAAACGCAGGGCCCGTGAGTTGATAAGCTTTTCGTGTGAACGGTTTCCCCCGGGCAAAGGAGTGGAGGGCGACCCTGGGCTGGCTGTGTGCGTGTGATGGGAAGGCGGTAGGGGAGCGTAAGGACCACAGAGACGGAAGCGTGGGAACCGGGAGCTCTGCCCTCCGGCGTCACCAAAAGTCCCGTCTGGCCTCAGGTACACAATGGATGTGAAAGGGCCGGGGTGGAGGGAGGTGGGGGGTGGGGGAAGGTAGTGATTTCCTTTCCTAGGCCCTAGGCCTCCCGGCCTTCTGAAGGAGGCTACCGGGTCCCTTTGTGTCCTCAGGATCTAGGCTCGGCTTCCGGTACCCGGGACTCTGGACCTCCCATGCGGAGGGAAACTGCACATCTGAAAAAGAGTGCCCTGCACGACCTGGCTTTGGGTTGTGCCTCTCAGGTTTTGCCTCATCTGGGCACTCTAATTTTCTCAGGGTCCTTACTTGGTGCGAGCTAAGCTCGAATATAGCCACGTGCTCGGGGGACATCCCCACACTAACTAGTAGTGAAAATTGCTGTTTCTTTGGTAGTCTGGGAGGGACGGTGGTGGGTGTGTTTTAAACTTGGAAGCAAATCAATATCACAGGCTTTCTTTGGAAGGCTAATCAAAATCGATCTTGTGGTTTAAAATTTAAGGGTCATTATAGGCGTTGAGAGTGCACCCATTCCCATGGGAAGATTTCTCATTTGGTTGCCACTGAGTGTAAATCCTGAAAGGACCCTTGCCCTAGAATATAGTTTTGTACCACAGGGCTACATGTGAATTTTAGGAACTGTTGTAATTGTTACTCAACTAAGAGCACAGTCGAATCTCCTCGAAGGCAAGGACAAAAAGGCATGATTTTTCTATGATAAAGAAAAATTAAATCTTCATGTTACCTTAGGAATTAGAGGTAAAATTGGTGGGTAGGATTCACAGAATATTTCAATTCTACGTTTTCTAAAGGGTATTTTTAATATAAGGTTAAAATATTAAAGAAGATAAAAACATGCTCATTTGGGATTTGATATAAAAATGGAACATTTCTATATTTTAGAATTCTAGAATTTAGCATAATAACTACATTTCTGAAATGTCTGTAGATGAAAAATACGTTTTCTTGTTTTTACATTTCATCATATTCTCTCTTGTCTTAACGTAGTGCTGTTTTTTTTTTTAAAATTGAAATCGTAGCTACTGTAATCTCAAGTCACATTTAAGAGATCAGTACAAATTACAGATTGCTTTACCAGCGAGCATGGAAGGTTGTTTACAAGGATGCTAATTTTACAGCTTTTTTATGCTGCTATAAAGCATAACTTTATGATGTAGGAATGCAATAAAGGATGCTAAATGGAATCCTTAAAAATTGTATTTCTCAAAAGCAAGGGAAATCTTTCATTTGAAAAAAAAAAAAATGGCCCAACTCAGAACACTGATGAGAAGTTACAAATCAACTGAAGTGATAGATGCTTTCAAATATACTTATATTTCATAATATAGTGGTTATTTATCAATATTATAATGAAAGTGTACAGAGTTTTTTTCACTTGACCTGACTTTAGAATAGTATTTGTTTCTATAGCAATAGATTTCTGTGTTAAGAATCCTGAATATTTTAATGTCATATATGCTATTAGCATAAGGGAAGGCAACCTGGTCTAAATTGTTAAAGTTGACAGTTTAGAAAATGGTCATAAAAATGAGAGAATGAAAACCTTAATCATAAGCCTGAAAGATTTCTGCATTTTGAGGGAGGAAAAAGAGCCTAAAAACAAAATAATGCTTCTTATTATTTTTTACTCTTTATCAGCAGCAATTGTGTCTCAAAACTGTTAAAGTTATAATAATAATTACATTCAAAAGGGAATAAAGACAAAAATGATGACTAATATTAGAACACAAGGTAGATAAGTACAACATGCTGGATGTCCTGCCTCTAATGAATTGTACTTTTTGCTGAGTTGCCTGTTTGGCATTGAATACCATCACCACATGCTGGCTAGAAAAAGTCAAAGTTTATCATGATGTTACTATGTGATTGATTTATTTGAATATACATATTCATCCTTGTGTATTTTTTTCCTCAAGATTGGTACTAAATATATGTGGCATAACAAGATGGCCTAATAATGATGTTGCACTTAGTTTACCTTTTGCTGATGGTGGAAGAAATAGGGTATAGGAATTCAACCTACTAAAGATGATGTTAGGTATTGAATACAAAATAGGATGTGGAGCAACTTGGGTAAATCAAGGTAGATGTAAATGGAGAATACAGACGAAATCCTAACATTGGAGCAATTTATGTTTGATGTCCTCAATGACTGCTTCTTGTAAAAATGAAAATGTTTTTAATTTGTGTTGAGGACTTTATATTTTAATTTTTAGGATAAAGAAAAAACTTAGCCCACAAAGATGTGTCTTCTAGTAATGGCAGTAGTTAACCTGTCAGTTGAAAGAATGTAACCTTCCTTTTCTCCTTTTCATGAAGTAAAGGTAATCTCATCTGAGGGCATTTATGTGAACAAGTAACAGCATGGCATGGTGAAACTACTGGCTCATTAATCGTGGCATCTACTTCCTACAGGGTTCCTTGATTAGTTAGATTCATTCATTGGGCATTTCGGAGTTTTTGATTTGTCACCATTGACTAGGCTCACTGAGTTCAGGCTAAATTGAGCCAGAAGCAATGTTTATTAGTAATTTTGTAGTACAGGCTACCCTAATAATTCAGCCCAAATATCTCATCTGAAAAATATCCATTCACCCTCGCTTCTAATGTGGGTTGCAGCTGTGTTCATAGGGAATTGAAAGAGCACAAGTGATTGGGCATGTATTTTCTAAATTATTAATATGATGGCTAATAGCTGTAAACCCATCCTCGTATCCAATGCAGAAATTATGATTCATTTTAAAAATGAAAGCAGCAACAAAGGGGGGCACCCCCTGCCTGGCTCTCGGCTCTCATCAGTGCAGAGCTTTTGGTACAGGAACCATGGCCTATTTAGCATGTGGTCATTACGGAGAGAAACAGAACAATGCCTTTCGCTTTTCTTCTTGTGTGCTCTATCAAAATAAGGCATGCATTTATAAGACTTACTAGAAAATGCTTTTAAAGAATTTTAGGCATGAGCTACAAAGAGGCCCTCTCTTGATTTTGACAAAGTTGTAATCAGTCTTTAAGCAGGCATAATTAGTTGTTTGTGCAATTAAACTGCATCTTCTAGTCACATGATCAAATATTGCATATAGCCAAGTTTCCATCTTTAAAGCCAAGTTGGATTTGAGATAGACTTGTTGCAGTTGCTCATGCTGCCACAGTCCCTTTTAGTTCTGAGTTGACGTAAATTCACAAGTACCAGGAATAGATAATTAACCCACATGACATATATAGTATATGTTCTTTATATCTTTCATCGAAATGTCATAGGGCTTTATATGCTTCTGCTCACAGTCATTATTGAATCTATTTTTTTTTTTATTGAATCTATTTAAGATAAACTCAAACAAGGTCAGATTAAGAACTCTAGAAACCCTTACTGAAAAGATTATATGTGATACTTAAGAAATTAAAAAGTAAAAATAGTAAAACACAAAACATAGGTATACTGACAGTAAAACAGGTTCTTTCTAGATTTTATAATTGCAAAATTCTGAAGGGGTTCAATGAGGCTGAACTGGTTTCTCTTCTTGCTGTCCTTATATTATTAATTATCACATGCTTAGTCTGCCATTGGTACTCCAACAGAGTATTTCAGAAATAATATTTCAGATGGTGTTTATTACTTATCCTCTAGTACCTTACATTTGAACCCTGTTTTTCAGTTTACAGAGCACACCATCTCTTTTTAATCATCATGTCACCTTTATGAAGTAGATATTATAATCTTTATTTTGCAGATGAAGAAATTGAAACTCATAGAGACTAAATAACTTGCCCAAGGTCACATACCTAATAAGTGGCAGAGATCATTTTTTAAGTCAGGTCTTCAGATCTTTCAGCAATACCATTGTATATGTGACATGTAGATGTTGTTTTTATTCTTAAAATATTTTCAAGGAAGAAACTAAATCACTTTCTTAGAGGTTTAACAATCCATCTCTGTTATTTAAACAGGACAGATGATTTTTGACGGGACATGATAGCTGCACTAAAATTAAACATGGTTTCAAGAGTCTAGAAAGCACCTTTCCTCTTAAACGTTACCCTCTTTCTAGAAGTGAATTCAAGGTGGTTCTACCATGCCACTGAGAAGACTCTTTACTGTGTGAGGAGTGTTTGTCAATGGAGCTGTCTTTTTGTGGCATGAGCTTTGGGCTGATGTAACAAGAAACCTGGGAACCGGCTCTGAGAGTACTTTGGGGGGGTGTTGGCATTGTAAAGGGGAGGGTTGGTTTGACTGTCCACAAGGGAGAGCATCCTTGAATCCCTTGGTGCTACAGATATGTTTCTTGTCTTTCCCTGTAAGATTTTATAGGGAGATCTTTTGATGTTGCTTAATATATTAAATAGTCACAACTCGGGATAATCTGTTTTTCATTTTTCCGTCCTTCACATATTAGAAACCCACTGTCAAACATAGAGTCATAAAATCTTAGCATTTGAAGGGGTATTTGAAATTACCTAGTTCACAGTCCCTGACCACAGTTGTTCTTTTTCATTTATCACCAAGTGGACTTGCAGATTCTGGTTGATCACAAGACAGATCTCCAGTATTGGCTCAACAGCCATGGAGTCCTTCGTTTTATTGACCTAGTCTGCTTCCTGTTCTTGCTGCTGCAGTC
This sequence comes from Halichoerus grypus, assembly GCF_964656455.1. Classification (NCBI taxonomy): domain Eukaryota; kingdom Metazoa; phylum Chordata; class Mammalia; order Carnivora; family Phocidae; genus Halichoerus; species Halichoerus grypus. Next base: position 94,576,842 of record NC_135713.1, read on the forward strand.
TTGCCTTATTACGATTTTACATCAGGTATCTTAGTATCTAGATGATTTTTACTTTTAGCCTTCTGTTAATATTTCTATTAGTATAACACTAGGTTATGGTATGGTACCACATAATCCTATCTCTGGCTTTATACAACCTGTGTTTATTTCTTGCTCACAGAAATTCCACTGTAAATGAAGTGATTCTCAAGGACAGCTCCCCTTCATGTAGTGACTCAGTGATCCAAACTGTTTTCACATTTTATGGTTTGACCACCTCATTATGGAGTTTCCATCGTCTTTTGGGAAGGAAAAGAAAGAGCTGCAAGGTTGTGAATTGGCTCTAATGCTTTGGCCTGGAAGCTTCTGCTTATGGTCCAATAAGCAGGAACTAGTTACATGGCTTCCTCTAATTGCAAGAGGGCTGGCCAGTATAGGAGAGCACATGGATATTCAGTGAGTAGAAAATATCTCCGCAGTCTTACTTTCTCTGTCATAAATACCCTTAGTTCCCTTATTTAACATGCTTTCATACTTAGAAGTCAACAACTACTTTTTTTTGTGCTTATTGTAAAGGCAGCGGAGATGGGGGTGCCAGAGAAATAGATGATGTCCAAGCTCTTTTTTTTTAAGATTTATTTATTTATTTTAGAGAGAGAGCATGGGGGAAGATGCAGAGGGAGAGAAAGAGAGAGAATCCCAAGCAGACTCCCTGCGTAGTGCAGAGCCTGATATGGGGCTCCATCTCACGATCCTGAGATCGTGACCTGAGCTGAAACCAAGAGTCAGATGCTTAACGGACTGAGCCACCCAGGCGCCCCAATGTCCAAGCTCTTGAGGATCCTACATATAGATTGTGAGACAAGACAAATACATTTTTTAAAGAAAGCTACACACGGCCATTTTTTTTTTTTAAAGATTTTATTTATTTATTTGACAGAGAGAGACACAGCGAGAGATGGAACATAAGCAAGGGGAGTGGGAGAGGGAGAAGCAGACTCCCGGATGAGCAGGGAGCCCGATGCGGGGCTTGATCCCAGGACCCTGGGATCATGACCTGAGCCGAAGGCAGATGCTTAACGACTGAGCCACCCAGGCGCCCCACACACAGCCATTTTTAATGGTTTGATCAAGTGCTAGGTACTCTGATCTATATAATAAATGCAGTAGGAATTCAAAGAAGTAGGATATCACTGGGGCTAGACTTGCTGGGCAAGGCTTCCTGAAGGAACTGGGCCTCATATGATAGCAATGTCTCCCTTTAGGATTTTCTTTTCCACTTTACTGGAATTCTTTGACTTCTCTTTCTGGGCTTTATTTTCAGATCAATAAATTAGGTGTGGTATATTTATCTCTATTATTACTAAGTTCTCTATTATCGTCTTAAATTTGGAGCCATTGATCAGATTTAGGTCTCTAATGACCAGGACAAGCTATGGTGGACCATCTGCCATACCCACATTATTAGCCATTTATAATCTCCTATAGTGTTGTTATGGTATCACTGATGGATAGTATGTAGTGTTGGTACAATATCACCACATGGATAAATTGTAGCAATGTAATTCCCCAATGTCTAGCATTGACTCTGGCACATAGTAGGTGCTCAAAGATGTTTATTAAGTTGAATTTAGGTCAGATGTGTTAGTGTTAATGCTCTCAGCTTATTATTCTTGCTATTTGTCTGTTATATCTAGGGGAGTAGTTACCAATTAAAAAAATACCATATATTAAAGGGCTTATATGATTGTTAAGATGAAAAATAAATCACTCCTGACTACAAGCAAAATTATATTTTCATTCCCATAAAAAGAGACCATTCTCATCCTATGGTGAGCTCAGTGCTCACTTGGAGTAAACTAGTCACCCATGGGAGGATAATTACCTTTTCCAAAGAGCCAGGCTACCAAGTAGTGTCTTCACAAAGATAATTTAGTAAATGATGCCCTGGTATCTTGGAAGAGTTAATATGCCACTCTTAGAAACTCCAGTGACAGGATTGTTTCCCACAATAGAGGGAGGAGCACACGCTTGCCAGGAAACCTGCTATCTTAGATTTCCCTGTTGGAAGACTTAAGAGCTTCATTTTCATTTTAAGCCTAGTGGCTTCTCAGAGAACTGGTTGTATGCCATGAGACATTACAGATTTGAAGAGTTATGATGAGAATTTTCTCCTTAGGCATACTAACTCCATAGCAGGACCTCGAGGCTTGCTTTGGATACCCTGGATTAGGAGATTGCTGCTTCTCCAGGAGATGTTCCCCCCGCCCCTTTAGTTGTAGAAGAACAATCCTTGCCCCTATTCTGCTGTAGTTGAGGACCATGAAGATAGGCAGCATGGTTTGGAAATCATAGTTGTAGTCCTTGATCAGCTATTACTGAACTATGATCTCGTTTCTTAGCAGCTATGAGCTTCTATTTCCTCATCTATTACCTGACGTTCTTTCCCATTGCTAACCGTATCTAATAATGCTGTTAGGTCTGTATGGGTGACCAGTGTGGGGATGTCAGTTTAAAAATACTTGTTAATCAGAGGCCTGGGCAGCTCTTTGTCTAATATGTCTTTTAAAGGTATTGTTCTTTTATTTGGGAGGAAAGGATCTGATTGTGAGTCAAGTCAGCATTGTGATAAGGGGGTGAAAAGGTGAGCACATAACATCAGTGCTCTGCTGAGAGTTGCTGCCACTGATAACATCCCTAACCTCCTTGTAATGGGACCCAGGCAAGGGGTTGGGACTGCATTGAGATTATTTTCCAGGATAGGAAAGGAAGATTGGAATATGCAAGAATTTAACTCTCCATAGAAAACATGGCTGTGCTAAGAAATCCTCATCCCTGTCCTTAAATCATTAGTGCCATTGGGTTTTTATATCATTCAGTAAAGTATGGTTAGTCCATGGATTCAACTGAAAAGGAGAAATTAGAAAGAAAATAGACAACCTAGACATATTCTCCTATAAGAAGCACTCAGTAAATTTTGGTTGGATTGACTGGGTTTGAATAGTTATATATACTATATATAGTTATATATACTATATATATTAATATATATGTATACTATATATGTATATATATAGTTATATATATAGTATATATATATTAATATATATAGTATATATAAAGTGTATATATATACTAGTTCCTTGTATAAAGTTCGCAAGGCACCTGGACAACTACTTAGAAGCTAGTATGTGGCAGTGGCAGTGTATTTATTCAGTTGCCAAGGCAATGCTAGGTGTTTCTGACCACACGGGAGAATGAAAAGAATGGGCAGCCTAGTGGCTTGTTCAGCTGAGTGCATGGACGTAGGCCAGGAAGTATCTCTGCTCATACCTCTTTTTATGTATGGATGAAGACAGATAGTTCAGGTCCAGGGGAGACTAGTGAAGTATGTGAAGTTTTTTAGGAGGCTTCGGCTTTTTCTCTCCCCTGACATTTTTAGTCAGGACCTTCTCTTTCAAATCTTTTTTCCCATTCCCCAGGAAATTAACAGTTATCATTTACATTTTGACTGAATAAATTTAAAGCAGTATGCTAACTCATCCATTTCAAACCCTTTTAGTGTAGAAGGAATGTCTTTATCTTAATTAAAAAATTAACCATTAGGAAGCAAGTAAGAATGATGTTGGAGATAGAGTGTTTGCACAGGGGTATTCTTCACTTTAAGGAAATTATACCACACCTGAGATATCCCCAGATAAATCTACTTTAGTTGTTTAGAGATGCTCCAGAAGTTGGAGAAAAAGGAGTGAAGAAAAATATTCTTGGTGTGGAAGGTAGAACATGGGTGTATTTTATTATTCTTCAAATGGTATATATATTCTTTTGTTTGTTGGACATTTTCACAATAAGAAAAAACAACAAAGTATCAGTTGAAATTTCCTCCCTGCCACAGTGTCCTATCTTCAGACATCAGCTTTTCTAGAGTAATCAAGATTTTACAGATTTCCTTAGAGATTGATTGTCTAAAAACTTCTGAGGCTGCAGAGGCACCTTCCACATTGTAGGATTCTCCTAGGTGACACCGTGGGCTCCACAGTTACTTGGGCCTTTTGTCTGTCTCCTAGCTTTAAAGTAGTCTTCCCCACACACTGCTCCCCTAAAAAACAAACAAACAAAACCCACCTCTTTTTCTTCCCCATCTTTTTTCCTCTGCTTTGAAATCCCCAGAGTCCATTTTTATTATGTAATATACTGCTCTGAGCTTCCTTCTTCCTTCCCTGTGGTAATCCTGTTGTTCTTTCTAGACAGGCAGTCCTCATCCTCCTGGCCCCAAATTTCTGCTGCCTCAGGGACATCTGGAGCTGGGGTCAGGGCTGAGGACAACAAAGAGCTGGGACATGTTGTCCATGCATCCCTCAGGTAATTGTGGTGAGGGGGAGAGGGAAAATGGAGGCTTAATTGGGTATAATACAGGAAAGTCTGACCTGGAGCATAGGGATAGGTTGAGACAATGAAATCTGAATTTTGGGAGAATGACATCTGGGACTTGGTCTCTTGTGTGTATTGATGATTAGTTTAACTATTTCCTGGCCTGAATGCATGGCACCTGACACTTCCTGAATGGTAAAAAATAATCGTTGAATAAATGATACTGAGGTGGTAATAAGGTGAAAATACAAAATTGACTTTGATTTTAGGTACTGGAAAAGCAAAAGAGGAGTCAAATGATTTGCAGTGTAAAAGTAAAAAAAAAAATTATTTTGTTGTGAGTTGCTTATCTAATTATCATGAACCACTGAAGCAATTATATATAAAATCAGATACTTTAAAATGAAATTTGAGGGTTTTTTTGGTAACAGTAGTAAGTTCTACTAGATGTTATGTCAGATAAAGGGCTAATATACAAAATCTATAAAGAACTTATCAAACTCAACACCCAAAAAACAAAAAAGCCAGTCAAGAAATGTGCAGAAGATATGAAGAGACATTTCTCCAAAGAAGGCATACAGATGGCGAACAGGCACATGAAAAGATGCTCAGCATCACTCATCATCAGGGAAATACAAATGGAAACCACAATGAGATACTCACACCAGTTGGCATGGCTAAAATGAACAACCTAGGAAACAACAGATGTTGACAAGTATGCACAGAAATGGGAACCCTATTATACTGTTGGTGGGAATGCAAACTGGTAGCCACTCTGGAAAACAGTATGGAGTTTCCTCAAAAAGTTGAAAATAGAACTACCCTATGACCCAGCAATTGCACTACTAGGTATTTATCCAAAGGATACAAACATAGTGATTCGAAGGGGCAATGCACCCCAATGTTTATAGCAGCAATGTTCACAGTAGTCAAACTATGGAAAGAGCCCAGATGTCCATCGACTGGTGAATGAATAAAGAAGATGTGGCATATGGATATACAATGGAATATTAGCCATCAAAAAGAATGAAATCTTGCCATCTGCAACGACATGGATGGAACTAGAGTGTATTATGCTAAGCAAGCTAAGTCTGTCAGAGAAAGATAAATACCCTATGATTTCACTCATATGTGGAATTTAAGAAACAAAACAGATGAACATAGGGGAAGGGAAAGAAAAATAAGGTGAAAAAGAGAGGGAGGCAAACCATAAGAGACTCTTAATTCTAGGGAACAAACTGAGGGTTGCTGGAGGGGCGGTGGGTAGGGGATGGGATAATTGGGTGATGGGTATTAAGGAGGGCACTTGATGTAATGAGCACTGGGTGTTATATGCAACTGATGAATCACAAAATTCTTCCCCTGAAACTAATACTACAGTATATGTTAACTAACTTGAATTTAAATAAAAAAAAACAACTTATTGAAACAAAATTCTACTAGATGTTAGGTAGGGTGTATTAAGGTAGGAAGGAAGGTCACTGGTCATCTAATCGTATTGTCAGATCCTTCACACAAATTCTAGACCAGATGGTTATTTAGCATCAGTTTAGACATCTTCAAGAGACAGGAAACTCAGTACCTGATAAGATATTTCATTTCTTCAAATACATTCTTATATTACACTGAAACCCTCCTCTATCTTACCCTTGATGTCCCAGAAAACAAGTCTGCAACCATTATTATTACTTGACAGGTCTTCCCATGTGTAAAGACAGCTTTCCTATTCTCCTTCCTTTCCTAAAATCTTTGAAAAGATAAGGGGCTAGGGTCAGAGGTGCCCAAGTTATCAAAAAACACGTTTAGTGGGACACCTGGGTGGTGTAGTTAGTTGAGCCTCCACCTCTTGGTTTCAGCTCAGGTCGTGATTTGGGGGTCGTGAGATCGAGCCCCACATCAGGCTCCAAGCTCAGTGCGGAGTCTGCTTAAGATTCTGTCTCTCCCTTTGCCCCTACCACTCGTTCTCTCTCTCTCTCAAATACATAAATCTTTAAAAAAAAAACATGTTTAGGGGTGCCTGTGTGGCTTAGTTGGTTGAGTGTCTGCCTTTGGCTCAGATCATGATCCCAGGGTCCTGGGATCGAGCCCCACATTGGGCTCCTTGCTCAGTAGGGAGCCTGCTTCTCCCTCTCCCACTCCCCCTGCTTGTGTTCCCTCTCTCTCTGTGTCTCTCTCTGTCAAATAAATAAATAAAATCTTTAAACAAAACAAAAAACATGTTGTCTTTATTAAATAGAAGACAGATTTTATCTGTAAGGAGCATGGGGGGGTCCTTATTTTTTTTTTCCTATCCCAGACATTTTTTGGGTGTCAATTTTTTTAAAATCAGTATTTCTCAGTCTTAAGGGATAGGCTTTAAGAATCTCATTTTGAAGTTTGAGAACCACTGTTTCATTCATTGAAGCTGTCCAGATGAATTAAGTGTAATAGATGCTAATCTCAGGAATGGGTCTCCCCTAAAAAGCAACGTTGAGCCTTTCTGACCTCTCTGCTAACAGACTTGGAACAGTCTTAAGTCTTTTACTGACTGAATATTAACATCAACTCACATTAGCTCTCATTTACAAGCTTTCTTTCCCCATTTTCTTAGTCATAGATTTCTCAATTTTAGTTACACCTTCCCCCCATAGCACACGAGTTGAGTTCCTTTCAGTCTCCTTATCCTCAGCCCTCTAGGTTACTGCTGATGTAGGATGGTCATCTGCTCTCAACATTCTGAGATTATTTCTATGCTCTTCAACCTTACTTTATTTTTCTAACTTTTGTGTATATACAAACAATGCAACTCAACATGAATGAAATCCACTTTTAATTCCTTCCTCCATCTGATGATTTTTCTTTGGTTTATCATCCCTTCTAATCCTCATACATGTACCTATTTAAATTTTTAATATTTGTGACATATATATGCATATATATAGTTTATATATATAAATATATATATATTTGTTTTTTAGCGAGAGAGAGCGCCTGAGCTGGGGAGGGGGGCAGAGGGAGAGAGAATCTCAAGCAGGCTCCATGCCCTGTATAGAGCCCAATGCGGAGCTTGATCTCACGACTCTGAGATCATGACCTGAGCTGAAATCAAGAGTTGGACACTTAACCAACAGCCACCCAGGTGCCTCCCAAAAATAGATGATATTTTGTATTCTGTTTCTGTATATTTTCCATATTGGGGTATGTCTTCATATGTATAGTTTTAACGACTATAGCATATATAGTTTATATCCTTTTCTGATAATAGTGTTAACTGTTTATTGTAAATATTGTTAAATATAAACACATACTTATTCATTCAAAATATATTTTGATTCCATAGCTCCATCATTCAGTTAAGTACTAAGATTTGATGTATGAGCATGTGTGTGTGTAGATGAAAGAGAGAGAGACAGAGAGAATGAGATCTCTGTGAAAACAAAATAGTCACTTACAGCTACACCATCCAGTATGGTAACCATTAGCTACATGTGGCTCTTTAAGTTAAATAAAATTAAAAGGTCAGTTCCTCAGTCACAGTAGCCACATTTTTTTTTAAAAGATTTTATTTATTTATTTGACAGAGAGAGAGATAGTGAGAGCAGGAACACAAGCAGGGGGAGTGGGAGAGGGAGAAACAGGCTTCCCGCTGAGCAGGGGGCCCAACACGGGACTCGATCCCAGGACCCTGGGATCATGATCTGAGCCGAAGGCAGCCACCTAACCGACCAAGCCACCCAGGCGCCCCCAGTAGCCACATTTTAAGTGCTCAAAAACCACATGTGATTAGTGGCTACTATGTTGGTTGTTAATATAGAAAGTTTTACTGGGCAGTGCTAACTTGTAGCATTCTAGGCTAGGGAGATAGAGAATCTGGTCGCTCCGCTTCTTGCTGAATTCCATGGGACTTTGCTCTGTGCTGTAGCTGTGGAATTGAACAATAGAAGTGGATAAGGGGTACAGGGTCTTTGAAGAAATGCATGTAAGAACTTACCTAGCCATGGGGTTTCAGTCTAGGTTCCAAAGTAAAATTAAAAAAAAATGAGGTTAAGTGGAAATAAGGAAGGTGATTTTAACTACCAAGGGTATGAAATGGGAGGGATGTGCAGTTTGGGTCTACTATTTCTGTTCTTGCTATATATCACTCTTTGAATCCACCATTTCAATGATTATCTTTGTCAGTGGTAACCGAAGAATGCTTTTTATATAAGGTTTTAGATTGGCTCTGTAGGTAAATTTGGGGATGTACCTTGGCCATTTAAGGTGGGTATATGAGAGATGTGGTGAGGAGTAAAGGAGGAGAGCAACTATGATATGAGACAGATGCAATGTGTGTACACACACATACACATTAAGCTTCTCCTCCAGCTATGTCATCGTGGTTTCAGAAAAACAACTGTCTTACCACTTACAGCTTGTCTGGTGCCTGATCTGAAATTAGCCTTACTTTCTCCCCAGAGCATCTTCAGTTCCCTGAAGATCTCAAAAATGGTTATGCATCAAAACCCTGTGGACCTGGTCAGATGTGCTGTTACATTAATTATAATGCAGATCAAGGTTGTGAATTCTGTATGCAGATGTGCATAGAAAGCCTGCAGATGTGCATAAAGGAAAAGCTGTTGAAAAGGCTTGAATACATTGCACTGGTGCCAGGCATATTTATCACAGGCTAGTTACTGAGAATGCTGATGGATTTATTTCATGATGTAGGCAGTGTCAAGTATATAATGAGAGAGATTCAATTGAGCTAGTAGGAGAAAAATATATATATATTTATTTCCTCCTGATACCCCTCCCCCTCCAAAGCCCCCAAACAAATACAGTGGGCTTATAAAAACTTGTGAAGTTTCAAATTGTGACTTAAAAGTAACCAATGAATGTTTTTATGGGGACTTAAAATAATTCTAAAAATGGAAACTTACTTAAAAATGATAACCTGGTATCTTTGTTGTTGGCAGTATTGGGGAATCACAAACTCATCATAGATTTGGTTTGTAACAGTGACTGTGAGAGGGTATTATTGTAGCCATTAATTTTTAAGATTATAAAAAATTCCAAACATATACAAATACAGAGAAAATAGTACAATGAACTCTTATGTATAAATTACCCATATCTAATAGTTTTTAAAATTTTGATTCATTCTTTTTTCCATCTTTTTTCTCTGTTTTAGTCTATAAAAGCATATCTCAGACATTGTACATATTTCAATATGCATCTCTAAAAGCATGAATAAATATTCTCTTCATACCCCCCAACAATTAAATTTTTTTTGTTGGTATCATCTAGTCCAAAATCAAATTTCTTTGACTATTTCAAAATGTCTTTTTAGAGTTAGTTAGAATCAGGTCCAAACAAGTTCCATACATTAAATTTGTCTCTTAAGACTTTTTAAGAACAATTCAGTAATATTTAGTAAACTTAAAGAGTTGGGTAATCATCATTATCATCATCCAGTTTTTTAGCATTTCCACACTCCCCAGAATTTCTTCAAGCCCATTTGCAGTCAATCCTTGCTCCCACCTCTGGCCCTTGGAAACCACTCATCTGCTTTCTTTTTGTGTAAATTTTCCTTTTCTGGACATTTCATATCTTAAGTCTTTTAAAATAGTGTCCTCCTCCCCTTCCTTTTCCCTTCTGCCATCCTTTTATTGTTCTGTAGAATGCCCTGCATTCTGGATCTGTCTGCTTGCTTCTTTCTGGAGTCACCTTCTTTGTTCCTTTATTCCTCTTGTTCTTCCATATTTCTTGTAAATAGAATTTAACTCCAGAGCAGTATAATCCAGTAGAACTTCTGCAAGTGATGGAAATGTTCTTTATCTGCACTATTCTGTATATGTACTGTCTAATGGTTACATGTGGCTTTTGAGTACTTGTGATTAGGAAACTGAATTTTTAGGGGCACCTGGGTGGCTCAGTTGGTTAAGCGTCTGCCTTCGGCTCAAGTCATGATCCTGGGGTCCTGGGATCGAGCCCCTCGTCGGGCTCCCTGCTCAGCTCACTCGTGATCTCTTTTGCTATCTCTGTCTGTCTCTCTCAAATAAATAAATAAAATCTTAAAAAAAAAAAAAGAAACTGAATTTTTAGTTTTTAACTTTACTTTTTAAATTTAAGTAGCTAGCTACATGTGGCTAATGGTTATCATATTAGTGCAGCTCTGGAGGCTTAATCAGATTTAGGTCCGACATTTTCAGGCATGAGTATTTCATAGGTTGTGCTATATGCTTCATATTGGATCATATCAGGAGGCACACAATGTTTGCTTGTCTTAATTTCAGTGATGCTGTGATTGGCCACAGCGTTCAAGTTGTGACAGCCTGATCTCCATTGTATAGTTTCCTGTCACCATTTTAGTTAATGGTTTCATATATTTGTGAATGTTGTGTGAAGCATTTGTTTCAGTTGGGCTTGCAAAATGGTGATTTTCTCATTCTGTCATTCCTTCCACATTTTTTAGCTAGAATTCTTTAGTAAAGAACTTTCCTTCACCAACTAGAGCTATTTGATTAACCTAAAATACATTTTGTACATAAAAGGCAGGATAAATGTTTAATTTTTTCCATTTTAAGTGCCAATCTTCAGAATAAGTAACGTATGCCCTAGTTATTTCCAGTAGTGTTTAATGAAGAGATTTTTTTTTAAAGTATCATTATGAACTTGGGTTTATATATTTGGTGTACTTTAATCAGTTATGTTTGTATATTTTTTGATGCTCAAAGTATCCCATCTTTGGCCATTTGGAGCTCTTTCTGTTGGCTCATATGTCCTTTTGATTAAAACCATAGAGAACACTAATCTTTAGGGAAATGCAAATCATAATCAGCTCATACCCATACTATCAAAAACCAAAACAAAACAGAAAAATAGCAAGTGTTGGCATGGATGTGGAAAAATTGGAACCCTTGTGCACTATTGGTGGTAAAGTAAAATGTTACAGTTGTTTTAGAAGACAGTAGAGTGGTTATTCAAAAAATAAAAATAGTATTGCTGTATGATCCAGCAATTCCACTTCTGAATATATACTGAAAGAAATTGAAACAGGGACTTGAAGAGGTATTTGTATAACCATGTTCATAGTAGCATTAGTTGTAATAGCCAGAATGTGGAAGCAGTCTAAATGTCCATAGATGGTTGAATAGATAAACAAAATGCTTTAAAAATGAGAGGAAATTCTGACACATCCTGGATGAACCTTAAAGACATTATGTTAAGTGAAATAAGCCAGTCACAAAAGGACAAGTACTGTATGATTTTACTTATATGAGGTGCCTAAAGTAGTCAATTTCAAAGAGACAGAAAGTAGTAGGGTGGTTTTCCAGGGCTTTGGGGAGAATGGGAGTTATTGTTCAATGGGTATTGAGTTTCAGTTTTACGAGATGAAAAGAGTTCTGTGGGGGGACAGTGGTGATGGTTGTGCAACAGTGTGAATGTACTTATAATCACTGAATTGTACACTTAAAAATGGTTAATATGGTAAATTTGTTATGTGAATTTTACCACAATTTTCTTTAAAAGTAGTTTCTTAAAGTTCCATATGGGCAAAAGCCTAATTGGGTATGCATTTAAGTGAGAATGAAAAGGAGTGGAATTGGAGAATGTAGATATAGGCAATTATTTGAAAACTTAAAATATATATAAAACCAACAAAAAGTGTTTATTTTTATTTATTTACTTGTTTATTTTTTAGTAAACTCTACACCCAACATGGGGCTTGAACTCACGACCCCAAGATCAAGAGTCACATACTCCACCAACTGAGCTAGCCAGATGCCCCCCTTTCTTTTTAGTAAGAACAAAAAGTATTTAAAAACCCATTTATATGGCACTTAAAAACCAACCATTGTTATTTTTGTACATATGTGTATATTATTGAAGAAATTTCATACGTGTGTATATTATTAAAGAAATTTTTATCATTAAACCTATAGGGCAAATCCTCCCTCCCCCACCCCCTGCCCAGTATCCTATGACACTTTAAACACATTTAAACCAACTTATCTTGGGATATCAGATCTGGAAGAGTCATATAGAGCATCTAGTTTAATCTCATTTCTAAGAAAAGGACATGGGGCCACGAAGTTGTGTTTGTTCAAGATTATGTAGCTGAGGGATGGTGCAGCTGGCAGAATACCTGTTAAGTCTGATATTCTTAACACTGCACCATAGCTGCTTCTATTACCCCCTTGAGAACTGGTTTTACCTCTTTGTTTCCTTATATCTTTCTGTGTCATCATCATTGCTCCAGCTACCAGGGGGTATATGGAGGTAGTAATCATTAATTCCTATTCTCCTCTTTTCTTTTGTCTCATATCTAATAAAGTCCTTTGGAAATTTTCTTTGTAGCATTTATCACACTCCCATTTTCTCACTTTTAGTAATGCTGTAATCAATGGGATTAAGTGGTGACAGCCTTACCTTCATTGTTTAGTTCACTATTAACTTTATAAAACATCCTTTCCTTGATGGATATTACTCTACTCTTAATTCAGAGACTTATTTCTTCTTGCTTGTCTTCTTGTGATTTTTGGTTTTCTCTCCATGTGTACTACTGCTTGGTTTTTCTTTTTATATATCTTTCTGATCCTCCTCCTGTTTTACTCAAAACCTTTTTCATAGCCTAGCAGATGTCTGTGACCTTACATTGTGTGACCGGCAAAGTATTTTTTCTTTAATTTGAATGCTTTTATTTTTTTAATTTATAGATATATTTATTTATTTGAGAGAGAGAGCACACGTGTACGCAGAGGGGAGGGGCAGAGGGAGAGAGGGTCTTAAGCAGACTCCATGCTGAGTGCGGAGCCCCTTTGGGGCTCCATCTCACGACCCCGAGATCATGACCTGAGCCAAAACAAAGAGTTGGACGCTTAAGGGACTGCACCACCCAGGTGCCCCAGTTTTAATGCTTTTAGATACGGCATAGCTTCACCCCAACTTGCATGATTTTCTTTTGCTTTTATTTAGCTCACTTCACTCATTTGTACTTCCTACTTGTCCTGTAGCCATTTTGAGTTTGCCATGCTTCTTGATATTTAGCATGGTCTTCAGTGCCCTGAATAATGTTAGCACTCTATTTTCCCCGACGTTATTTCTTACTACTCCTCTGTAGGAAACCGTTATCCATTTTCTTACCTTTTTTTCCTTTTCTTCTCTCTTACCCTTAACCAAATGCTTTGAAAATGGACTCATCTCACACTTATGACCTGTTTCTGGCATTCTGTGTGGAATTAATGGATGAATGACTTTTTCTGGCAGTCATTGGGCTCATAAAATCTTTGTCTTCAAGGAACTCAGACTGTGGGAGACTGTGGGAGAGACTGGTATGTAACAAGCTAATTTTAATAGCAAATTTAAGGGACGCCTGGGTGGCTTAGTGGGTTAAGCATCTGCCTTCTGCTCAGGTCATGATCCCAGGGTCCTAAGATCCAGCCTCGTGTCAGGCTCCCTGCTCAGTGGGGAGTCTGCTTCTCCCTCCCACTCTCCCTCTGTGCTCCTTGTCTCTCTCTCTGTCTCAAATAAATAAATAAAACCTTTAAAAAAATAGTAAATTTAAAAAGGCAGTTGTAAAGAGTGATGAATTCTACTTGGGAGGGTAGGAATGGTAAATTTTGCCTGGGAGAACCATATCTTCTGGCTTTCCCTGACTGCTCCAAATCATTGACTTCTTGCCTTGTCCTCTGACCATACCATTGCTTACCATGTGTTTTTTAGTTGTTTATATCTCTAGATTATGATCTCCTTGAGAACAGTGATTGTATTTGAATTTTATACTTTCGTATCCTCCCCTGCTCATAATTGGTACTCAGGTTTTTTTTTTTTTTTTTTGAAAGTATATCAGTCCAGGTTTTGATGACAAGAAAAGAGAACTGTCTTGGTGTTGTAAGGAAAAAGGGTGTATTGTAAGGATAACAGGGGATCACCGAAATGACAGGAAGCCAGAGGAGCAGGCTTAGAAATTGGGCAGGAAGAAGAAGGGCCCCAGAGTGTAGGCAGCCATAACATCTGGCCAACTAGTTGCTTTCATCTCTGGATACGGCCATCCTTACTGCATTCCTCCATAAATCAATCCTAATTGCACCTTTGACTTTGGGTCATTCTTCTAAACTTCAGAGTTCTAAGCAGCTCTGCCCTTAGAGAGTAGAGAAGGGAATGATCTGTCCCCTTTGGCCCCTCAGAATAGAGCGTCTCACAAGACTATATACAAAATAGATTCCCCCAAATAGGAAAAGGATTTGACGCTGGACAACTCCCATCCCAACATGTTCCCAGTCCCAGGGAAGTGAAAAACCAACAACAAGTATCCATTACTAATAGACGAAAAATGTATGTAATCTTTGCCTTGGGCAATGTGGGGAGAAAGTGTGGTAGAGAAGGTTATGGTGAGGATCCTTGGGCATGTAGGGTAGGAAGACAGGGTCAGAGATGAAGGCTTTGAGCATAGACAATGGTAGGGAACAGAGTGTGTGCTAACATCGGGAAAGCAGAAAAGTAGGGTGAGGATCCCAAGGACAGTCTCCATCATTTGACTTAGGGCTGGTTCTAGTTAGCATATCTTTGGTGGCTCATCCAGGAGATGAAAGTTGGCTCATCCAGTTGGAGAGGCTAGATTTTTCAGCACATAATATATGCAGATGCTTAAGAATTAAAACATAAAAGGGTCTACAGTAAAAAGCCTTCCTCCCACCTACCCCTGACCCCATACATCAAAATTCTCCTTCTTAATGGGTAGTCATTAGTTTCCTGAATGTGCTGGAGATTTTTAAAGTGTATCACAAACAAATGTGATTATATATCCCCCCCTGCTTTTGTAAACAAATGGTAACATTTTGTTTCACTGTTCTATGCAGTGCTTTTTTTCATATATTTTGAAGAACTTTCTTATTCTTTTCTTCATAGTATTTCATTGTATGGATGTAATATTTAAATCCCCTGTCAATGGACATTTAGGTCTTCTCTTATTACAATTAATGCTATAGTGAATAATTTGAACATTTATCATTTCATGTGTCTGAGTATTTCCTTGGGGTAATTCCTGGAAGTAGAATTGCTGTGTCAAAGAGTTTTGCACTTTTAGTTTTATACATAATGCCAAATTGTCCCCCACAAAAGTTTAACAACTTTCTGTTACAACAACAATTTATGAGAATTCTGGTCTCCCCATGACTGAGGATGATTTTTAAAGATTTAGCCTTGAGGTTTATGATTAGGAAAAGAGGCTGAAGAGGAGTTATTTTTTACTTCATTTCCACTTTGAATCTTTGAAGGAGACATCAGAGGAGAGATGAGCGATTGGGCAGTGAACTTGAGATGTGGGTAACAGTGAATATCTCCTTATTGGAGCAGCAGACACTTTCCCTCCTGAGTCCTCAAGTGCCAAACCCTTATTACATTGTATTAAAGGCTTTATAGATGTGTCTTCAGGCTACTTTTTTCCACTCTCCTAAACTGGCAATGTAAATGTTTCATTGATGAATATCATACACAGTTTCTCTGCTTTATTGACGTCCTTGCAGTTCTTTCTGATGTGGTTTCAGTAAAATACTATAGCATTATTCCTCCCCTCCCCAGAAATTGGCAATTGGCTGATTCCCAGCAGTTGGAAAATAAAATGATTTCCAACTCTCAGACCCACTTTAGTTTAGGTTTCATCTCAGTTGATATGTCTTGGCAAAATTAAAATTCATTGAAGGATCAAGTTTTTACCCTAAAATTTTCCTTCTGATAATTTAAAAAAGTAGTCCATAATACCGTCCTATTCTTTTACCAGTTCCACACCTTCATTTTGTCCTTCAGGTTGAATTCTTTCGGTTTCAAAGGGAACATTTCCCCTAGCCAGCCTTAGGAATTTCCAGAACTCCAGTGTTTTAAGTTTTGCTTGAACCCCTTTTCTGACTCTGTCCTTCTTGAATTTACCCTTGCCTTGGATGGTGACGAGACACACACTAAGTCACCCCTTTTTTTCATAGGTAGTTAGATATACAGCTAGAGGAAAATTTATGTAGTAAAATTCACCCTGTTTAGATGTACAGTTAAGAGTTTTGACAAACATATGCAGTCATGTAACTCACACCACAATCAAAATATAGAATATTTACATCACCTCCAAAGTCCCCTCAAAGCCTCTTTGTAGTCATTCCCCTTCCCCTACTCTCAATCGCTGATCTGTTTTTTATCCTAACAGGTTTTGTCTTTTTCAGAATTCCAAATAAACAGAATCATGTAGTATATAGCCTTTGCATTTGCATTCTGTCACTTAACATAAAGGTTTTGAGATTGAGCCATATTTGGCGTGTATCAGTGTTCTGTTTTTATTGCTAGGTAGTATTCCCTTTGTATGGCTGTACCAAGGGCCATAATTTTAGTATGTTATTGTCAAGAGAGATTTGAGTATATTGGTCTGGTTTGAGTACATAGATCAGTGATTTTGGTTCATTCATGGTCAAGCCCAGGTTACACTATGAAAGTTCAGTAGGGCACTCTGGCATAGGATTCTTAAAATTTTTTTAGGATTAGGCTATGTAGAAGATAGCATATGAGTTCTACTTGGAGGCATAAGGAAGAAGAATGCCATGAGAGAATCCATGGAAGAGTGTTACAGAGCAATAAGTGAGCATAAACATTAGACTCTGAGTTCCTTGAAGAATTTGTCTTGATCTTTTCTTTTTTTTTAAATCTGTTTCATTTTGTTTTTTAATTTTTATTCCTCTTTTCTATATTGTTTCACTCTCCAGTGCCCTTGTAGTTCCTTGACAGTTATTTGTTGAGTAAGCCAAATTTATCCCCAAATGTTGCCAGGTTATGATGTTAATGTACTTTGTCCTTGAAGCATAGTGCTCTTAAAACCACTGTACACTTTGGATTATGCCTTCTCCATCCCCTCTCTCCAAGTGGCTATAAAGAAAGATTATCAGGGGTGCCTGGGTGGCTCAGTCATTAAGCGTCTGCCTTTGGCTCAGGTCATGATCCCAGGGTCTTGGGATCGAGCCCCGCATCAGGCTCCCTGCTCAGTGGGAAGCCTGCTTCTCCCTCTCACACTCCCTCTTGCTTGTGTTCCCTCTCTTGCTGTCTCTCTCTCTGTCAAATAAATAAATAAAATCTTAAAAAAAAAAATCAGCCTCTTATCTTACATTAGTGGTTTTAAAAATTTTTTAATAAGGTTTTTAATTTTAACTCCATTATAGTTAACATACAGTGTTATATTAGTTTCAGGTGTATAATAGAATGAGCAATTCTATACATTACTCAGTGCTCATCGTGATTAAGTGTACTCTTGAATCCCCATCACGTATTTCCCCATCCCCCATCCTCTTCCCCTCTGGTTACCATCAGTTCTCTACAGTTAAGAGTTTGTTTCTTGGTTTCTCTCTCTCTCTCTCTCTTTTTCTTATGTTCATTTATTTTGTTTCTTAAATTCTGCATATGAGTGAAGTCATATGGTATTTGTCTTTCTCTGACTTATTTTGCTTAGCATTATACTCTCTAGCTCCATCCATGTTGTGCAGATGAGAAGTTTTCATTCTTTTTATGGGTGAATAATATTCCATTGTGTGTGTGTGATATTAATATCAGTGGAAATATATATATTATATACCCTACATGTTCTTTATCTATTCATCTATTGATGGACATTTGGGCTGCTTCCATAATTTGGCTATTGTAAATAATCTTAGGGATGCATATATCCCTTTGATTTAGCATTTTGGTTTTTTTGGTTAGATACCCAGTAGTGTGATTATTGGATGGTAGGGTAGTTCTGTTTTTAAATTTTTGGGTTATCTCCATACTGTTTTCTTTCTTTCTTTCTTTTTTTTTAAGATTATTTATTTATTTATTTGAGAGAGAGGGAGTGAGAGAGAGAGAGCACATGAGAGGGGGGAGGGTCAGAGGGAGAAGCAGACTCCCTGCTGAGCAGGGAGCCTGATATGGGACTCGATCCTGGGACTCCGGGATCATGACCTGAGCCGAAGGCAGTCGCTCAACCAACTGAGCCACTCAGGTGCCCCTCCATACTGTTTTCCACAGTGGTTGGGCCATTTTGCATTCCCACCAACAAACAGTGCACGAGGGTTCTTTTTTCTCCACATCCTTGCCAACACTTGTTGTTTCTTGTGTTTTTGATTTTAGCCATTCTGACTGTTGTGAGGTGACAGCACATTGTGGTTTTAGTTTGCATTTCCCTGATGATGAGAGAAGTATCTGTTCCTGTCTTCTGCCCATTTTTTAGGGATTATTTGGGGTTTTTTGGTGTCGAGTTGTGTAAGCTCTTTATATATTTTGGATACTCACCCTTTATCAGATATGTCATTTGCAGATATCTTCTCCCATTCAGTAGGTTGTCTTTTAGTTTTGTTCATTGTTTCCTTTGCTGTGAAGAAGCTTTTTATTTTGATGTAGTCCCAGTAGTTTATTTTTGCTTTTATTCTGTTGCCTCGGGAGACATATCTAGAAGAATGTTGCTGTAGCATTACCTTAGTACTTTTTGTTTTTTTCATCACCAAGTGCCATAGCCCTTCTTCTTTTTTTTTAATCCTTCACCTCCCCTCCTGTGATCAGACCCCGTGTTTTGGAAGATTTTCACTATCATATAGCATTTAATAAGTAAATAATTTTCTTATTTGGAAAATCAGTCAAGGATATCTATCTAGCTGTCTCACTAGCTATGTATCTGACAGTAATCTGAGCTTCTGATTAGCAAGAGATAACCACTGTTAACTGCATAGAGTAGATATAATTTCTACCAGGAGCTAATATATTTATGTTTTAGTTAACCTCATTAAGGGAGCATATATAACTTGCTTTACTCTTTTTAGAAATTGTAGTAATAGTTCTAGGTTGCTCATTACTGCATTTATACATCCCTAAATGTCTAGAGATACTAGGTTTGAAATTACTGTATGATTTCTTTTTTCAAGAATGCCTGATCTAAATATTAACCAAATGTTTTGAGAACCTGGACTCGTGGCTTACTTAAAACCATAAGAATTCCAAAGTCCTAAAGCAGGCATTGGCATTATGCTTCAGCCCTCAGTAGCAGCATTAGCGTTCGTTGAACCATAGTTGTCTGTGCAAATCTAGGTTGGGCCTTATGGAAAAGAAAAAAGAATTACATCAGACTGGACGCTTCCTACTGTTAATGCCAGGAAACGCAACCCAAACTAACATAGGAAAAAGGAAATTCATTGACTAACATAATTCCAAAGACCAGGTTAGTCTCAGGAATTACTTGATTGGAGCTCAAGCATTGTTCACAAAACCTAGTTCTTCCTTGTGTATCTCTCAGCTCTAACATTACAGTGTCAGAATGAACCCATTACATTCTTAGGCAGATTCTTCCCTGTGGTTCTAGGTTGGCTAAAGCAGCTCCTGTCTGCATCTTTCCAGGTTCAAGTCCAGTGGGAAAGAGAAAGGCTCTTCTTCCCAGGAGTCCTAGCAGGAATTTGAGTCTCATTGGCTTTGACAGAAATACATGGTCATCTTATACAGGGAACTATGCACAGGGAAATGATGCACTGATTGTTTAGGCCAAGGCCAATAAGTCTAGGTCTGAAGCTCCATCCATGGGCTGAGAACTGGGGTGGGGTATTCTGCAGAGGCAACTTGGGATAAAGTTATGAAGGGAAGGAGAGGTAGGTGTATGGTAGTCTAATACCAAATGGCTACGCACTAGCATTTGACATGTACTTGTCATTTCCTATTTGCTAGGTACTGATCTAGATACTTTAACAAGTGTAGTTTCATTTAATTTCATTCTCACAGTGTGAGATAGTTATTTATCTCTCTGCTTTATGGTTAAGGAGATTATCTCAGAGAGGTTAAGTCATTGCCCAGTTTCTTATCAGTGGTAATTTCTAGAACCAGGATTCTAGCCAAAGTCTTTCTGAATCCAGCTGTAGTGCATTTTGCACCACTGTCTCTTTGGTGTTCAAAAAATACTCTTAGCAGTAGCTGCGGCATCACTGGAAAATGACTGTAATCTCGCTAAGTAATTATTTTGAAGATTGAAACCCTCATTTGGATGTGTTTATAAGATGATGAATTGTATTATTAGTTTTTTCTTGTGTAGGCCCATATGGGCTGCGTTCATTCATCTAATAAATATTTGTTGAGTGCCTATTTTGAGCCAGGTAGTGTGCTAGGAACTGAAGATACAGTAGTGAACAAAACAAGTATCCCATCTCAAGGAGCTTATATTCTGGTGTAGACGAAACACATAAAGAGCTATATAATATGAGATCAGGTCATCTTGAGTCTTCCCTTTTAATTTAGATTATTGAAGGAGCTTCAGCCCTCACAGACATTTGCTGGGTCAGGCAGAACCATGAAATTTCATTCATAGTTTGTCTAGTATTGACTCATAAAACTACTCATTGAGACCAAACTCAGATGAGGGCCAGAAGCAAGGTAGAGGAATAAGCTAAGTATCTAAAATCAGTCAAGCTATAAGGAAAGCCAAATGAATTAAACATTCCTTTATATTCAAAATGTCTTTTCCTCAGTTTTCTGGTTTTTTAGAGTTTTTCTTTTTTCTTTCCTTCCAACCACTGCCTTCCCTCCATACACCCAAAATTACAGATTGTTTAGAGCAGTGATTCTCAAAAGGTAGCCTTCAGATATCTAGGGTTCACTTTTAGGAGGTTTGGGAGATTAAAACTATTTTTATTATAAGACTAAGATATGATTTACCTTTTTCACTGTGTTGACATTTGGTCTGATGGTGAAAAAGCAATGGTGGATATAACTGCTCATGTTTTAGAGTGAATCAATACAATGACACCAAACTGTACTGGTAGTCATGGTATTCTTACAGTTAAAAAAAAAAAATGAAAGAAAAGAAAAAAAAGTTGCACTTAACATTTTAGACGGACACTTAACGTTTCGATCAATAAAAAAATAATTTTATTAAGTCTCAGCTCTTGAGTAGATTTTTGTTTTAATATTCTGGGTGAGGAAATGGGAATCATGCATAAAGCACTTTTGCCTGCATTTCAAAGTACTGTGGTTCTTGAGGAAAAGCACGTGTGTGGTTGAACTGTGAGCTGACCTGGCTGCTTTTTTCATTTTACTTGCGAGAACAAATGACAAAGTATAGCTATTCAGAGTTGAGTATTTGGCAGATATTTTCTCAAAAATGAATAGTGATCTTTCAAGGGAAACAACTGATAGTATTTGTTGTCAATGATAAACATTCGACCTCTCAAGTGAAAACTAGAAATTTGGAAAACTTGTATTAGCCACTGTGAGCTTGATAGTGTCCCAGTATTTAAAAAGACTTTTCTGATAAGATTCATGGTTAATTGATGAATGTGATTTTTAAATACTGTATAATGAAATGTGTCAACATTGGAAAGATCTACATAAGTCAGTAAACTAGTATTTTCCAAGAGACCAATGCATGATGGTACAAAATTATGCAAGTTAGAAGATGTAAAGTGCAAGATAAACCAATGTATTTTTAATGTAACAAAGTATGAAAATTTCATTGCTATGGTTTCAGATTCCATATTGTAACTAACTAACATTTTGGTTTTTTATCAAAGTAGAATATCCACAATTATCCAAAACAAATGTTAAAATAACCTCTTTTCCAACTACATATCTGTCTGGGGCTGAATTTTCTTTATATACGTCAGTCAAAATAATATATCATGACAAATCGAAGGCAGGCTTACATATGAGAATTCAGCTGTCTTCTGTTAAGACTGTCTTCTCATTTAAGTTTTTTTTGGGGGGAATACGTTTATTAAACTATGTTATTTATATTAACATGTAATGGGTTTATTTTAAAATTAATAAATACTCAGGGTTTTTTTTTTTTTTAGTTTCTCATAGTACAACTATTGAAATAATCTATAAAAAAAAGCTCTTTGAGGTCCTCAATAATTTTTAAGGGATCAAGAAAGTTTGAGAACTCACATGTTGAGAACTGCTCCCTTAAAGAGCTGTTTTTTCCTTCCAAGGATCAATAGATTGTGTTTCAGTTCTCTACTTTTTCTGCATAGTGAACCTAACTGAAGAGTTCCCCACAAAAGTGAAAATTTATCAGGAAACTCTATAATTAGGTGGCAGAATTTACAGATCTCTCTCTGATTATCAGAGTCTAATTTCTAATAATTAAAATCTTGGGATATAAATCACTGGAGCTTTTTATTAAAATTAGAGGATTTCATTTCAGGATGAGGCTGACGTCTCTCTGGGTAGGGAGGTAGTATATGGCCAAGGAATATCCGTGGTATGTACTCCAGCTAATAACTCCTGCCTCTAGAGCTCCTTACCACTTTGCCATGTGAAATTATCTTTTTACCTCTAGCTCACACCATTAGGCCCCTTCCCCAAGCAATTGGTGACAGAGTCAGTACCTTAAAGTAGGAGCTTCTACAAACTCTGTGGCAGGTAGCAGAAGAGTGGGAAACCATAGCTGAAGGACACATGTTCTTGGTTTAAACTGAATGCTCTTTCCCATTGAAATAGGGGAAATAACTTCTGTGGCTCGCTTCTATGACAAAGTTACATGTGGATGGAATAGGCATCTGTGGGCTTGCCTGGAAGCCTTAAGTGCCCTAAGTTCCAAATGAAATGTTTAGGATTTAACTTCTTCATAGTTGGGAACTGCTTCTACTTTTAAAAATATTTTACATTTTAAATTAGGATAAATATTCTTATAAGGACAGGTAGAATTAAGAATGGTTTTACAGAAGTGAAATGGAGTAATTTTGCTCTTTACAAGACTGAATGATGGAATTTGAACCATAGGTTATGAAATTAAGCCTACAGGCAATATGTAGAAACACAACAGGGGTATTGATCAAGAAGTGCCTGAATCGCCAAATTTTATAAAATGGCATTGTATGTCTCTGGGCTGTTGGCATTCAAAGAAAAAATAAACATTCCACAAAATTGTCTATTTTCTAGTTAAACTGATGTCCTATAACTGTATCTGAAAAGCTAAGTTGTAATTTTGAGGACACCATGGATGAAAGAGAAAAAAAATTACTACCACTAGTAACAGATGTGAAATTACATTAGATAAATATAATCATTAGTTTCAGTCTCACCCTGGTTAATTTGTTTGTGGAAATGTGCAACCCATTATTCATTAGATAATTTTTCACACATTGATTAGAAAGCCATGTCGAATTGTGACCCTGCACATTTGGGCTTACCTATCTTGCAATGAAGTGTACCGCTTACAATAGTGGAAATGGGGGACAAAATGTTTATCTCAGGCTGATTTTGTGCCAATAAATAAAGTAAATCAATAGCCAGTGAAGTGTGAACAACATTTCTCTGCTGTATAATATGGTTTTGGGGGCAATTTGACATGCTACAAGGGGAAACAAGGGTCTTGAACAGAAAGGTAATAAAAGCAAATCATGCTGGTAACTGTTATTGAAGTCCTGTATTTTTCTATACTTGGGCAGCTTTAAGATGTGAAAAATAATGCACATAAAATTATAAAAATATTGAGGCAACTTTCCCCCATATTTATAAACACTCTTTCTTATAGCTGGACTTTATTTTATTGGTCATGCATTCTGTACCTGTGACAAATCTTTTCTATTTTCTATTTGATCTAATTTAGTGCACAAATTCAGATAACTTTAATATATTTATAGCAAATACAACACAAGACCTTAAATTTCAAGTAGACTTTATTAGCACTCAGTAAGACTTCCATCTGAATTTTACTTTCCAATATTCAGATAACTACATACAGTAATCAAAAACCTCTGAAATTAAAAAATTTGTTTTCTGCCCTGCGAAAAGCTTCAAAGAGAAACCCCCATTTTATCATCTTGCACCTTTCTTACCACTCCAAGCACCACAGAACCATAGGAAAATGAAGCTCTTTTCTAATTCTCTGAAGAATAATGATATAAGTACATTTGTAAAGTGTATCTTCTTGCCAGTTTGAACCTCTGATGTGTCTTTTAAATTAAGATGAAAGTAACACATTTTTCCACATAATGCAGGATGCATTCAAGTAATTAATGGTTAATTAAAAGCAGTTTTTTTCTCCTGTAGGTCAGACAGTGAAGGGCTACATATGCTATGTTACCATAGAAAGGAGGAGATGAGGCTGTATGGTTTCTAGAAGAAGCATTTTGGCCCTCTTGGTCTAAAATAAAATCCTAGCTAGGGAAGCCTGCAGTTTCAAAGGAGAAAATGTTACTGGTGTCACAGAAATTGTGCTTTGCTGCCCTGGAATGTTACTTCCTTGACAAATTCTTTATACTGTTAGAATTTCAAAAAACCATTGGCATTTTGATAATGGGGCTAACAGGGGCACCTGGGTGGCTCAGTTGGTTAAGTGCCTGACCCTTGATTTTGACTCGGGTCATGATATTGGGGTTGTGGGATCAAGCCCTGCATCGGACTCCGTGCTGGGCATGGATGGAGACCGCTTGAGATTCTCTCTTTCCCTCTCCCCCTCCCACCCTTCTTACTTGCCCTACCAAAAAAAAAAAAAAAAAAAAGGGTGCTAACATGTAGTGTGGTTATTTATAGTCAATGACTTGATTCATGTGAAGAGTCCTACAGAGTCCTACAAGCCATATGTATATATGGCTTATTTTGAGATTACCCTTTCTCCTCTACCTTTTTTATTTGAACACGGCTTCAGTCTACTATAGATGAATTTTAAAAATCTAGATTTAAAAACAACTGATGTTGGTGAGGATGTGGAGAAAGAGCAACCCTCTTACACTGTTGGTGGGAATGCAAACTAGTGCAGCCACTCTGGAAAACAGTATGGAGCTTCCTCAAAAAGTTAAAAATTGAACTACGCTAAGATCCAGCAATTGTACTACTGGTTATTTATCCAAAGGATACAAACATAGTGATTCGAGGGGCACATGCACCACAGTATTTATAGCAGCAATGTCCACACTAGCCAAAATATGGAAAGAGCCCAGATGTCCATCGACAGATGAATGGATAAAGAAGATGTGGCATATATATACACAATGGAATATTACTCAACCATCAAAAAGAATGAAATCTTGCCATTTGCAATGATGTGGATGGAACTAGAGGGTATTATGCTAAGTGAAATAAGTCAGTCAGAGAAAGACAAAAACCATATGATTTCACTCATATGAGGAATTTAAGAAACAAAACAGATGAACATGGGGGAGGGGAAGGAAAAATAAGATGAAAATAGCAAGGGAGGCAAACCATAAGAGACTCTTAACTCTAGGGAACAAGCTGAGGGTTGCAGGAGGGGAGATGGGTAGGGGGATGGGGTAATTGGGTGATGGGCATTGAGGAGAGCACTTGATGTAATGAGCACTGGGTATTATATGCAACTGATGAATCACTAAATAGTACCCCTGAAACTAATAATACGGTATATGTTAATTTAAATTTTAAAAATCTAGATTTCAGCATATTAATAATAGTAACGGGTCTAGAGGGCATACTGCTAAGTGAAATAAGAGAAAAACAAATACCTTATAATTTCACTCATGTGAAATTTAGGAAACAAAACAAATGAGCAAGTCAAAAAAGACAAACACCAAAAAAAGACTCCTAAGTACAGAGAATAAATTGGTAATTGCCAGAGGGGAGGTCTGTGGGGGAATGGGTGAAAGAGGTGAAAGGCCTTAAGAGTACACTTAGCATGATGAGCACTGGGTAATGTCTAAAACTGTTGAATCACTGTAGTGTACACCTGAAACTAATACAACACTATACAGTAATTATACTGGAATTAAAAAAAGTACGTTAGTAATAAAAGATTCTGTTTTGATTTCTCATATCAATGTCAAACTAGCAGACCATGGGTGAGATAGAATGAACATTAGATTGAAAATCAGATCTATATTCTAGGTTATTGCTGTCAGATAAGACCTGTAACTTTTCTGATTTTGGTAGACGAGGTGAGCTCTAAGTCTTTTCTAGCTTTAATATTCAATGCATGGAATACCTTTATAAAATACCATCATACTGTATACTGATGAATAAACTTTATGATTCAGATAATAGTCTACATTTAATATAAACATTTTTCTTTGTCCTTATGTATTTTTTTATACCACTCATAGTTGACATTGCTTATAATGGCTGTATCATATTCATTATATAGATTTATTATAAATCATGTAACCATCTCCCTGTTCCTGGACACAATCAAAGCTATCATTGTATCTTTCTTATAATGCTGCCATAGTTTATTAATTGATCTCGCTTTTTCTGCTCTTGCCCCTGTATCATCTATAATCCTCACAAGATAATTTATTTTCCTTGTAAGGGCAATCAGATACAATACTGCCCTGATCAAAACTCTCCAACCATCCTTAGAATAAAATCCTAAATCATTATGTGGCGTATAGGTCACTGTGTAATCTAGCACCTGCCTACCTCTGGGACCTTATTTCTATAGTCTGCCTCACTCTCTGTACTCCACCCTCTGTTCTTTTAGCTGTTCTCCAATTCTCTAAGCATGTCCCAACCACAGGGCCTTTGTTCTTGGTGTTTCCTCTACCTGGGACACTCTTCTTTCTTATACTTGGATAATTTTTTTTTAAGGTTTTATTTGTCAGAGAGAGAGAGCACAAGAAGGGAGAGTGGCAGGCAGAGCAGGCAGAGGGAGAAGCAAGTTCCCCGCAGAGCAAGGAGCCTGATGCGGGACTCGATCCC
Source organism: Halichoerus grypus (assembly GCF_964656455.1). Classification (NCBI taxonomy): domain Eukaryota; kingdom Metazoa; phylum Chordata; class Mammalia; order Carnivora; family Phocidae; genus Halichoerus; species Halichoerus grypus. The sequence goes on from NC_135713.1 coordinate 94,603,803, forward strand.
ATGACCCTGGGATCATGACTCGAGCCGACGGCAGCCGCTTAACCAACTGACCCACCCAGCCATCCCTGATAATTAGTTCTTTTATTCCTTTAGATCTCTGCTCGAATGACACTTCCTTAGATAGCTCTCTGGATATTCTCTCTAAAATAATATTCCTCCACCATTCTCTATTCTTTTGCTGGTTTTTTTCCCTCCTAACACTCATTACTACTTGACATGATGTTATGTATATCTTTTGAAAAATTTTCTGTCATCAGTGTATAAACTCCCTGAGGGTAGAACTGCATCTATTTTTTTTTTTCATTCTTACATCTCTAGCACAAAGAAATATGCTTACCTTATAGAAGGCACTTGAAAAATATTTGTTGGGTGACTTGAGGCTTTGTTCAGTATTCTTCTGTTACAAATGTAGTAGGACGAGGCAAGTTATTTTGTTAGTTATCTTTGTTGGGAAAAACATCTTGATAAGCATCTAGAATGTGTGGCTCTGAGGAAATGGGTTGAAAGAAAAAGACAAAGACATAGTTACACTACCTTAAAATGAATAATAATTACAGGTAGAAGAGAGGAGAATGAAGAGGATAGGGGGATGAGTGTGGAGAGGGAGGGTCAGACTATAAGGCAGAAGGCTAAAGCATGAGTAGTTAGAAATGACTGAAGTTTTTAATAGAATGGGAATATTTCATATTTATATTGTAGTAATTTGGCAATATAAGCCTTCTCCCATTAACCCCTGAATCTCCCTGGCACACAGCTGCCTGATGTCAGTGGCAGTGTTTTATTGGGGGAAATCAAGAAAAGCAGGTCTTATGTTTGAGTCAAAACCCAGATGGTGCTAAAGGAACAGTTTGTTCATGGAGAATGAGTATTCAACAGAAATCAAAATGAAGCCAGAAGTTACAGGGAAGCCACTGGATTGCTCGCTGGAAGTAGGAAGGGGAATTAAGTAGACCTCCTCTAGCTCTCAAGCCTGAGTTAAAGAAACAACACAGTGGTAAATCTTTGTAGCTAATTCTTTTTTTTAAAATTTTATTTTATTATGTTAATCACCATACGTTACATCATTAGTTTTTGATGTAGTGTTCCATGATTCATTGTTTGCGTATAACAGCCAGTGCTCCATGCAGAACGTGCCATCTTTAATACCCATCACCAGGCTAACCCATCCCCCCACCCCCCCTTCCCTCTAGAACCCTCAGTTTGTTTCTCAGAGTCCATAGTCTCTCATGGTTTGTCTCCCCCTCCGATTTCCCCCCTTCATTCTTCCCCTCCTGCTATCTTCTTCTTTTTTTTTTTTTTTAACATATAATGTATTATTTGTTTCAGAGGTACAGGTCTGTGATTCAACAGTCTGACACAATTCACAGTGCTCACCATAGCATATACCCTCCCCTATGTCTATCACCCAGCCACCTCATCCCTCCCACCCCCCACCACTCCAGCAACCTTCAGTTTGTTTCCTGAGATTAAGAATTCCTCATATCAGTGAGATCATATGATACATGTCTTTCTCTGATTGACTTATTTCAGTCAGCATAATACCCTCCAGTTCCATCCACATCGTTGCAAATGGCAAGATTTCATTCCTTTTGATGGCTGTATAATATTCCATTGTATAAATATACCACATCTTCTTCATCCATTCATCTGTCGATGGACATCTTGGCTCTTTCCACAGTTTGGCTATCGTGGACATTGCTGCTATAAACATCAGGGTGCATGTACCCCTTCGGATCCCTACATGTGTATCTTTGGGGTAAATACCCAGTAGTGCAATTGCTGGATCGTATGGTAGCTCTATTTTCAACTTTTTGAGGAACCTCCATACTGTTTTCCAGAGTGGTTGCACCAGCTTGCATTCCCACCAACAGTATAGGAGGGTTCCCCTTTCTCCGCCAACATCTGTCGTTTCCTGACTTGTTTATTTTAGCCATTCTGACTGGTGTGAGGTGGTATCTCATTGAGGTTTTGATTTGGATTTCCCTGATGCCGAACGATGTTGAGCACTTTCTCATGTGTCTCTTGGCCATTTGGATGTCTTCTTTGGAAAAATGTCTGTTCATGTCTTCTGCCCATTTCTTGATTGGATCATTTGTTCTTTGGGTGTTGAGTTTAATAAGTTCTTTATAGATTTTGGATACTAGCCCTTTATCTGATAGGTCATTTGCAAATATCTTCTCCCATTCTGTCGGTTGTCTTTTGGTTTTGTTGACTGTTTCTTTTGCTGTGCAAAACCTTTTTATCTTGATGAAGTCCCAGTAGTTCATTTTTGCCCTTGCTTCCCGTGCCTTTGGCGATGTTTCTAGGAAGAAGTTGCTGCGGCTGAGGTTGAAGAGGTTGCTGCCTGTGTTCCCCTTTAGGATTTTGATGAACTCCTGTCTCACATTTAGGTCTTTCAATCATTTTGAGTCTATTTGTAGCTAATTCTTTATACCATGTCCATGATTTACTTAGGGTAAATTTCTAAAACTGGAATTGCTGGATCGAAGTGTGTTGGCATTTTTAAGGCTTTGGATATGTGATCATACTGCCTTCCAGAAAAATGGTACCAATTTAAAATCTGAAATGTTTTATAAAAGCAAGAGTTATTAAAAGAAACCTCAGGGGCACCTGGGTGGTGCAGTTGGTTGAGCCTCTGAGTCTTGATTTCAACTCAGGTCATGATCTCAGGGTCATGAGATCCAGCTCTGCATCAGGCTCTGTGCTCAGTGGGGAGTCTGCTTGAGATTCTCTCTCTCCCTCTGCCCCCTCCCTCATGCTCTCTCTCTCTTGCTCTCTCAAATAATAAATCTTTTTAAAAAAAGAAAGAAATCAATATTTTAGATCTACTAGGCTGGCTATAATAAAGATGGAAAATAAGTGTTGATGAGGGTGTGGAGTAATTGGAACTCTCACCTATTTTGGATGAGAATGTAAAATGGTATAGCTGCTCTGGAATACAATTTGGCAGTTCCTCAAAAAGCTAAACATAGAGTTGTCATATGACTCCAACAATCCCACTCTAAATTATATTCCCAAGAGGGATAAAAACATATATCCACATACTGATACATAAATGTTCATAACAGCATTATTTATAGTGGCCAAAAAGTAAAAACAAAACAAATGTGCCCAGTAACTGATGAATGAACAAATAAAATGTGGTATATCTATACAATGGAATGTTATTTGGCAATGAAAGTACTGATACATATTATAACATGAATGAACCTTGAAAACATTACCCAAGTAAAAGAAACCAGTCACAGTGGTGCCTGGGTGGCTCAGTCATTACGTGTCTGTCTTCAACTCAGGTCATGATCCCAGGGTTCTGGGATTGAGCCCCGCATCAGACTCCGTGCTCCGCAGGAAGCCTGCTTCTCCCTCTGCCACTCCCCCTGCTTGTGTTCCCTCTCTCACTGTGTCTCTCTCTGTCAAATAAATAAATAAAATCTTAAAAAAAAAAAAAAAAAAGAAACCAGTCACAAAAGCCTGCACATCTGAGATTCGAAACAGGCTTGATGTGATGAACACAAGGCTGGAAGAAGTAAAGGAATGAGTAAGTGATATAGAAGATAAAATAATGGAAAATAATGAAGCTGAACAAAAGAAAGAATTATGGAACACGAGAGTAGACTTAGGGAACTCAGTGACTCCATCAAATGTAATAATATTCACATTATAAGAATCTCAGAAGACAGAAAAGGGGGTAGAAAATTTATTTGAGGAAATAATAGCTGAAAACTTACCTAACCTAGGGAAGGAAACAGATATCCAGATCCAGGAGGCACAGAGAACTCCCATGAAAATCAATAAAAGCAGGCCAACACCAAGCCATGTTGTAATTAAATTTGCAAAATAGAGCAATAAAGAGAAAAATCTTAAAAGCAGTAAGACAAAAGAAGTCCCTAACATAGAAGAGAAGACCCATAAGTCTAGCTGCAGATCTCTCAACAGAAACTTGGCAAGCCAGATGGGAGTGGCATGATATATTTAAACTGCTAATTGGAAACATCTGTAGCCAGGAATACTCTACCCAGCAATGCTGTCATTCAGAATAGAAGGAGAGAGAGTTTCCCAGACAAATAAAAACTAAAGGAGTTCATGACCACTAAAGCAGCCCTGCAAGAAATATCAAACGGGACTCTTTGAGTGGAAAGGAGAGACCAAAAGTGGTAAAGACAGGAAAGAAGCAGAGAAAATGTCCAAGAACAACAACAAAACAAGTAATAAAATGGCACTCCATACATATCTATTAATAATTACTCTGAATGTAAATGGACTAAACACTCCAATCAAAAGACATAGGATGTCAGAATGGATTAAAAAAAACAAGACCCATCTATATGCTGCCTACAAGAGACTCATTTTTAGGCCTAAAGACACCTGCAGAATGAGAGTGAGAGGATGGAAAAACACTTATCATGCAAATGGACTTAAAGCCGGAGTAGCAATACTTATATTGGACAAAGTAGACTTTAAACCAAAGACTGTAATAAGAGATGAAGAAGGGCACTATATCATAATAAAGGGGTCAGTCCAACAAGAAGATCAACAATTTTTTTTTTAAAGATTTTTATTTATTTGACAGAGAGAGACACAGCGAGAGAGGGAACACAAGCAGGGGGAGTGGGAGAGGGAGAAGCAGGCTTCCCGCCAAGCGGGAATCCCAATGTGGGGCTCGATCCCAGGACCCTGGGAACATGACCTGAGCTGGAGGCAGATACTTAACGAATGAGCCACCCAAGCACCCTGAAGATCAACAATTCTAAATATTTATGCACACAAGATGGAAGCACCCAAATATATAAAACAATTAATAACAAACATAAAGGAACTCATTGATAATAATATAATAATAGTAGGGAACTTTATTTAACACCCCACTTACATCAATGCCCAGATCATCATCTAAGCAGAAAATCAACAAGGAAACAATGGCATTGAATGAAACACTGCATCAGATGGTGATGAACATAGATGAAATAACCCTCAAGAAAGTAGGGTTAGAGGGAACATACCTTAATATAATAAAGGCCACATATGAAAACCGCATAGGGTAATATCATCTTCAGTGGGGCAAAACAAAGCTTTCCTCTCTGATCAGGAAAAAGACAGGGATGTCCACTCTGACCACTGTTACTTAACATAGTACTGGAAGTCCTAGCTGCAGCAATCAGACAACAAAGAGAAATAAAAGGCATCCATACTGGCAAGGAGGAAATCAAACTTCCACTATTTGTAGATGACCTGAAACTTGATATAGAAAACCCAGAAGACCCCACCAAAAATTGCTAGAACTGATAGACAAATTCAGTAAAGTTGCAGGATACAAAATCAACCTATAGAAATCTGTGGCATTTCTACACTTGATCTTAGCCAAAAGGCCGAGAAGCTCTGTGGCATTTCTTTCTTTCTTTTTTTTTTTAATTAAAATTTTTTTATTGTTATGTTAATCCCCATACATTACATCATTAGTTTTAGATATAGTGTTCCATGATTCATTGTTTGTGCATAACACCCAGTGCTCCATGCAGAACGTGCCCTCCTCAATACCCATCACCAGGCTAACCCATCCTCCCAACCCCCTCCCCTCTAGAACCCTCAGTTTGTTTCTCAGAGTCCATTGTCTCTCATGGTTCTTCTCCCCCTCCGATTTCCCCCCCTTCATTCTTCCCCTCCTGCTACATTCTTCTTCTTCTTTTTTTCTTTCTTAACATATATTGCATTATTTGTTTCAGAGGTACAGATCTGAGATTCAACAGTCTTGCACAATTCACAGCGCTTACCAGAACACATACCCTCCCCAGTGTCCATCACCCAGTCACCCCATCCCTCCCACCCCACCCCCCACTCCAGCAATCTGTGGCATTTCTATACAGCAATAATGAAGCAGCAGGAAGAGAAATCAAGGAATTGATCCCATTTACAATTGACCAAAAACTGTAAAATACCTAGTAATAAACCTAACCAAAGAGGTAAAAATCTGTACTCTGAAAACTATAGAACACTTAATTATGAAAGAGATTGAAGAAGACACAAAGAAATGGAAACACATTCCATGCTTATGGATTAGAAGAACAAACATTATTAAAATGTCTATTTTACCCAAAACAATCTACACATTTAATGAAGTCCCTAACAAAATACCACAAGCATTTTTCACAGAGCCAGAAGAAACAATCTTAAAATTTGTATGGAACCCATAAAAGACCCCAAATAGCCAAAGCAACTTTGAAAAAGAAAAGCAAGATTTATTTTTAAGTAGTCTACACCCACTGTAGGGCTTGAACTTAAAACCCTGATATCACGAGTCTCATGCTGTACTGACTGAGCTAGCCAGGTGCCCTGGTATTAAGTTTTTTGAAATGTTTGGTAGACTTCACATGTGAATCCATCTTGTCCTGGGCTTTTATTTTTTGGTAGTTTTATTATTATTATTATTACTGATTCAATTTCATGACTTGTAATTGGTCTGTTCACATTTTTATTTCTTCTTGGTTTGGTTTTGGAAGATTGTGTGTTTCTAGAAATTTATTCATTTCTTCTAGGTTGTCCAATTTGTTGGCATATACTTTTTTGTAATATTCCCTTATAATATTTTGTATTTTTGTGGTGTCCCTTGTTATTTCTCTTCTCTCTGATCTTATTTATTTGGATCCTTTCTCCTTTTTTCTTGATGAGTCTGGCTAAAAGTTTATCCATTTTGTTTATCTTTTCAAAGAACCACCTCTTGGTTTTATTGATTTTTCTCTATTGTTTTTTAGTCTCTATGTCATTTATTTCTGCTCTGATCTTTATTATTTCCTTCCTTCTACTCACCTTGGGCTTTGTTCTTCTTTTTGTAGTTCTCTTAGTTATAAGATTAGATTATTTGAACTTTTTCTTATTTCTTGAGGTAGGCCTGCATCGTTACATATATCCCCTCAGAAATGCCCTTGCTGTGTCCCAAAGATTTTGGACCATTTTGTTTTAATTTTCATTTGTCTCCATTTTTTTATTTCTTCTTTGATTGCTTCATTGACCCATTGTTATTTAGTATTACATTTAGTCTCCACATGTTTGTGTTTTTTCTGAGTTTTTCCTTGTGATTTATTTCAGTTTCATACCACTGTGATAAAAAAAAAAGATGCATGGTATAATTTCAGTCTTCTTCAATTTATTAAGGTTTGTTTTATGGCCTAATAAGTGTTCTCTTTTGGAGAATGTTCTATGTTCACTTGAAAAGAATGTGTATTCTGTTGTTTTGGGATAGAATGTTCTGTATATATCTGTATGTCCATCTGGTCCACTGTGTTATTGACAGACATGTTTCCTTTTTGATTTTCTGCCTGGATGATCTATCCATTGATGTAAGTGGATGTTAAAGTCCTTCACTATTATTGTATTGCCATCATTTTCACTCTTTATGTCTATTAATATTTGCGTTATGAATTTAGGTGCTCCAATGTTGAGTGCATTGATACTTAAAAGAAGATATTGTTATGTCTTCTTGTAGGGTTAATCACTCCATCATTATGTAATGCCCTTATTTCTTGTTACAGTATTTGTTTTAAAGTTTATTTTATCTGATAAAAGTATTGCTACTCTGGCTTTTTTTTTTTTTTTTCCCAGTTCCGTTTGCATGGTAAATATTTTTCTATCCCTCCACTTTCAATCTGTTTGTACCTTTAGGTCTGAGGTGAGTCTTTTGTATAGTGCATAGATGGGTTTTGTTTTTTTTATGCATTCTGCCATTCTATGTCTTTTGATTAGAACATTTAAGCCATTTATATTTAAAATAATTATTGATAGGTACATACTTATTTCCATTTTAAAATTTGTTTTCTGGTTGTTTTTGTTTCTGGTTCTAGTTTTTTTTTTTTGTTCCTTTCTTCTTTTGATCTCTTTGTGTCTTTTTATTTTTCTTTTGCTTTATTTTTATGTATCTATCATAGGTTCTGGTTTTATGGTTACCATGAGGTTCATATATAGCATACTAAAGAAATAGCAGTCTATATTAATTTGATGGTCTTTTAAATTCTAAAATATTCTTAAAAAAAAAACAGAAAAATCCTTTCTTTCCCTTCTTTTTTCTTTCCCCCTTCTTTTAAATTTTTTAGTCCCCCTTCCATGTTTTATGTATATGTTGTCATATTTTACAAATTTTCATTCATAATTTTCTTGTGTCTAAGTATGGGCATTTCTTTTCCACTTAAAGAAGTCCCTTTATCTTTTCTTGTAAGGCTGGTTTAGTGGTGATAAACTCCTTTATCTTTTGTTTGTCTGGGAAAATCTCTATCTCTCCTTCAAATCTGAATGTTAATCTTGATGGTTGGAGTATTAATGATTGTAAGTTTTTTTCTTTCATCACTTCAATATATCATGCCACTTTCTTCTGGCAGTGAAGTTTTTGCTGAAAAATTCACTGATAGCCTTATAGATTTTCCCTTGTAGGTAACTTTTTGTTTCTCTCTCTGGCTGCTTGTAAGGTTCTCACTCTGTCTTTAACCTAATTATTACATGTCATGGTATGGACCTTCTTTGATTAATCTTATTTGGAATTCTGTGTGGTTCTTGGACTTGGATGTCTATTTCCTTCCCTAGGTTAGGGATATTTTCAGCTATTATTTCTTCAAATAAGTTTTTTTTTTTTTTTTTAAAGATTTTATTTATTTGACAGAGAGACACAGCGAGAGAGGGAATACAAGCCGGGGGAGTGGGAGGGAGAAGCAGGCTTCCCGCTCAGCAGGGAGCCCGATGTGGGGCTCGATCCCAGGACCCTGGGATCATGAGCTGAGCCAAAGGCAGACGCTTAATGACTGAGCCACCCAGGCGCCCCTTCAAATAAGTTTTTTACCCCTTTCTCTCTTCTTCCTCTGGACCCATATAATGCGAGTGTTTGTTCACTTGATGTTGTCCCAGAGATCCCTTAACCTATTCTCATTTTTAAAATTCTTCTTTTTCCTGTGTTTTCCATTACCCTCTCTTTAAGATTGGGGTGTGTTTTTCTGTGCCTGCTAATCTACTATTGATTCCCTGTAGTGTTTTTTTTTTTTTAATTTCAGTTACTGTATTCTTCAACTTTGATTGGTTCTTTTTTAATTTTCTGTCTCTTTATTGAAAGTCTCATGAGTTCTTCCACTCTTCTCTCCAGCCCAGTGAGTATCTTTAAAGTCATTATTTTATATTCTTTATCAGGCATATTGCTTATCTCCTTTACCATTTAGTTCTTTTTCAGAGTTTCCTTTCTTTTCTTTCTTTTTGGAGCACATTCTTCTGTCTCCCCATTTTGCTGACTTTCTGTGTTTGGTTCTGTGGATTAGGCAGAACAGCTACTTGTAAATGTGTCTATATTTGTGCCAGTACCATACTGTTTTGATTACTACAGCTTTGTCGCATAACTTAAAGTCTGTAATACTTCCAGTTTTGTTCTTTTCCAAGATTACTTTGGCTATTTGGGGTCTTGTGGTTCCATACAAATTTTATGATTATTCATTCTAGTTCCATGATAGTCCTGTAGGTATTTTGATAGGGTTGCCTTAAATCTGTAGATTGCTTTTGGTGGTATAGACATTTTAACAATAGTTTTTCATCCAGTCCATGAACATGGAATGTCTTTCCATTTCTTTGTGTTGTCTTCAATTTCTTTCATGAATGTTTTATAATTTTAGAATACAGGTCTTTTATCTTTTGGTTAAGGTTATTCCTAGGTATTTTATTATTTTTAGTGCAATTATAAATGTGATTGTTTTCTTAATTTCTCTTTCTGCTGCTGCATTATCAGTGTTTAGAAATGCAGTAGATTTCTGTACATTCATTTTTTAACCTGTGACCTTATTGAATTCATTTATTACTTCTAGTTTTTTGGTAGATTGTTTTAGGTGTTTTATATATATTATCACATCCTCTATAAATAGTGAAAGTTTTACTTCTTTCTTACCCATTTGGGTACATTTTATTCCTTTTTGTTGACTCATTGCTGTGGCTATGCCTTCCAGTACTATGTTGAATTAAAGTGGTGAGAGTGGACATCCTTGTCTTGTTTGTGAACTTAGGAGAAAAGCTCTCAGTTTTTCCCCAGTGAGTATGATATTTGCTGTGGGTTTTTCATAGGCCTTTGTTATGTTGAGGTATGTTCCCTCTAAATCTACTTTGTTGAGGGTTTTTTTTTTTTTTAAATCGTGAATGGATTTTGTACTTTGTCAAATGCTTTTTTTGCATCATCTATCAAAATGATCATATGGTTCTTATCCTTCTTTTATTGATGTGATGTATCATGTTGATTGATTTGTGAATATTGAACCACCCTTGCAATCCAGGAATAAATCCCATTTGATTGTTGTGAATGATTTTTTTTTAATGTATTGTTGGATTTAATTTGCTAATATTTTGTTGAGTATTTTTGCATATGTATTCATCAGAGATTTTGGCCTGTAGTTGTCTTTTTTTTTTTTTTTTTTTTTTGGTGTCTTTATTTGGTTTTGGTATCAAGGTAATAATGGCCTAATAGAATGAATTTGCGTTTTCCTTCCTCTTCTATATTTTGGAATAGTATGAGAAGAATAGGTATTGACTCTCCTTTAAATATTTCGTAGAATTTACCTGTGAAGGTATCTGGTCCTGGGCTTCTGTTTGTTGGGACTTTTTTGATTACTAGCATTGAAATTGACAGTAATCAGCGTGTTCCATTTTTCTCTTTCTTTCTGCTTCAGATTTGGTAGGTTATATGTTTCTGGAATTTAGCCATTTCTTCCAGGTTGTCCAGTTTGTTGGCATATAGGTTTTTATAATATTCTCATAGTTGTTTGTATTTCTGTGGTATTGGTGGTGGTTTCTCATCTTACATTTGTGATTTTATGTGGGTTCTCTGTCTCTGTCTCTCTCTCTCCTTCTTTTATGAGTCTGATTAGAGGTTTATCCATTTTGTTGATCTTTTCAAAGAACCAGCTCCTGGTTTCTTGATCTATTCTATTGGTTTTTTTAGTTTCTATACCATTTGTTTCTGCTGTAATCTTTATTATTTCCTTCCTTTTGCTGAGTTTGGGGTTTTGTTTGTTCTTCTTTCTCTAGCTCATTTAGGTGTAAGGTGGGTTGTTTGAGACTTTTCTTGCTTCTTGAGGTAGGACTGTATTGCTATCAACTTCCCTATTAGAACCGTTTTACTGTATCCCAAGGATTTTGGAGAGTTATGTTTTCATTTTCATTTGTCTCCATATATTTTTTATTTTTCTCTTTGGTTTCTTGGTTGACCCATTCATTGCTTAGTAGCATGTTACTCAATCTCCATGTATTTGTGGTCTTTCCAGATTTTGTCTTGTGGTTGATTTCTAGTTTTATAGTGTTGTGGTCAGAAAGGATGCATAGAATGACTTTGATCTTTTAGAATTTGTTAAGACTTGTCTTGTGGCTTAATATATGATCTATTCTGGAGAACGTTCCACGTGCATTTGAAAATAATGTGTATTGTTCTATTTATGGTGGGAAGTTCTGAATATATCTGTTAAATCCATCTGGTCCAGTGTGTCATTCAAAGCCCCCATTTCCTTGTTGATTTTCTATTTGGATGATCTGTCCATTGATGCATAGGGGGTGTTAAAGTTCCCTACTGTTAACATTATTCTATTACTATCAATTAGTTACTTTATGTTTGTTATTAACTGTTTTATGTATTGGGCGTGCTCCCATGTTGGGTGCCTAAATATTTAAAGTCGTTGTATCTTCTTATTGGATTGTCTCCTTTATTATTATATAGTGTCCTTCTTTGTCTCTTTTGTTATATTCTTTGTTTTAAAGTCTGCTTTATCTGATAGAGGAATTACTACTCTTTGTTTTGACATCCATTTGCATAACATATATTTATCCATCCCCTCACTTTCAATCCACAGGTGTCTTTAGGTTCTGAAATGAGTCTCTTATAGGCAACAAAGAGATGCGTGTTTTTTCATTTGTTTGTTTTTGTTTTATGTATTCCATCACCCTATGTCTTTTGACTGGGGCTTTTAGTCCTTTTATATTCAAAGTAATAATTGACAGGTATGTATTTATTGTCATTATGTGACTTGTTTTGTGGTGGTTTTTGTAGTTCTTCTCTGTTTCTTTCTTCTCTTGCTCTATTCTCTCATGGTTTGCTGACTTTCTTCAGGATACACTTTGATTCTTTTCTCTTTATCTTTTGCGTATCATTGGTTTTTGATTTATGGTTACCATTTTTTTTTTTAAAGATTTTATTTATTTATTTGACAGAGGGAGACACAGCGAGAGAGGGTACACAAGCGGGGGGGGGGGAGAGGGAGAAACAGGCTTCCTGCTCTGGGGCTCGATCCCAGGACCCTGGGATCATGACCCGAGCTGAAGGCAGACGCTCAACGACTGAGCCACCCAGGCGCCCCGTTACCATTGTTTTTATATGAAATCTTCTGCATAGAGCAGTCTATATTAAGTTGGTGGTCACTTAAATCTCAGCCCATTCTTTACTCCTTTCACCTTGTGCCTCCATTTTGGGTATATGTTTTCATACTTTACATCCTTTTATTTTTGTGAGTCCTTTGAATGATTTTATAGATATATTTACTTTTATTGCTTTTGTGTTTCCTACTTTTCATACCCTTACTTATGGTCTTTCCTTTCCACTCTAAGAGTCCCCTTTAATATTTCTTGTAGGGCTGTTTTAGTGGTCATGTACTCCTTTAGCTTTTGTTTGTCTGGAGAACTCTATTTCTCCTTCTATTCTGAATAATAGCCTTGCTGGAAAGAGTATTTTTGGCTGCAGATTTTCTGACTGCCCTTTGAATATATCATACCAGTTCCTTCTGGCCTGCAAATTTTCTGCTTAAAAATTTGCTGATAGCCTCATTGGCTTTGTATGTAACTGTCTTTTTTTCTCTTGCTGCTTTTAAAATTTTTTCTTCATCACTGCTTTTTGCCATTTGAATTACTATGTGTCTTGGTGTGGATTCCCTTGGGTTGGTTTTGTTGTGGGATCTCTGTGCTTTCTGGATCTGGATATGTTTCCTTTCCCAGACTAGGGAAGTTTTCAGATATTACTTCAAAGAAATTTTCTGTCCCCTTTTCTCTTCTTCTTCTGGGATCCTTATAATATGTTATTACACTTGATGGAGTCAGTGATTTTCCTAAGTCTATTCTTATTTGACATAATTCTTTTTCTCTCACCTGCTCAGCTTGATTACTTTTCATTACTCTGCACTCCACATCACCAATTCGTTCTTCTGCTTCCTCTTGCCTACTGTTTATTCCATCTAGTGTATTTTTTTTTAAAGATTTTATTTATTTGACAATGAGAGATACAGCGAGAGAGGGAACACAAGCAGGGGAAGTGGGAGAGGAAGAAGCAGGGTTCCAAAGGAGCAGGGAGCCCAATGTGGGGCTTGATCCCAGGACCCCAGGATCATGACCTGAGCCGAAGGCAGACGCTTAACGACTGAGCCACCCAGGCACCCCCCATCTAGTGTATTTTTAATTTCTTATATTGTTTTCTTCACTTCTGATTGGTTCTTTTTTCTCTCTCTTTTAAAGGTCTCACTGATGTCCTCTGCTCTTAAGTCCAGAGAGTATCTTTATGGTCATTACTTTAAATTCTCTACCAGGCATATTACTTATATCTGTTTCTCTTATGTCTTCTGCTGTGTTTTTGTCCTGTTCTTTCACTTGGGACATATTCCTCTGTCTCATTTTGTCTAACTCTGTGTTTCTCTGTTAGGAAAGTCAGCTTTGTCTTTTGCTCTTGAATAATGCCTTATGAAGACGTGGTCCTATAGTACCCTGCAGTGCAATGTTCCCTGTTCACTAGAACCTGGCGCTTCAGGGGTTCTCCTATGTGTGTTGTGTGCACCCTGCTGTTGTGTCTTGGCAGCTTTTTCATTCGGTCCAGTCATTTGCAGTGGCTCTTTCTGCCTATGTTGTGGGCAGTGTTTGGTCCCTGTGGTGTTAGTGGACTAGTCTGGGGCCACTTTGGACTTGAGTTTAATCAGACCATGCGTTTGCCTGAGATGCAGTAGCCACCAGACTGCCAGGCACCCTCCTATGTTGTAGGAGCAACAGATGAAGCTCTTCATCTTAAAAACAACAAAGAAAAACCTGTGTTGTTCCCTGAGTAGCTTTTGTTGGTGGCAGTGCCTGCAGTGAGATCAGATGAACTGTCTTGCCTCCAGCTCTCTGCTGGGGCCACCTTCTGAATAGTGAGTTAGGTTATCTTCACCTCACCCCAGGGCAGGATCACTTGGGAGTGGTGCTGGCCCCTGTCTGGTCTGCTTGCACACTGTCAGGCTTGTGACCCTTGTTCACATGGGCTCCAGCCCAGAGCTTATTAGAGGGGGCAGGTCATGTGATGCCAGCAAGGTTTGCCCTGAGACGAGGCCCACCGGGCTGGGCCACAGTTTTAACAAGGTGTGGGCAGGTCTTCCGTGGGAGGGGACCTGCAGTGCTGGGAGTGAGGCAAGTGTGCCTGGAAAGGGTAGAGCCACAGAATTTGGGATGAGGTGATGAGGGAGAGGGTGTTGGGGCAAGGCTTGGTGTAAGCAAGTTAGGTAGTGAATGTAGATGCTCTGTTTATTCCTCAGGTGGCCATGTGTTTATGCTGTGCCGTGGGGGAGGGAAGTGGTGCCTGCCAGCTCCTTTGTTCCTTGAGAGCTCCCTTAGCCATCCCTGTCCCTCCTGGACCAGCTCTGAGATAAGTATATAATTCTCCCTTCCATGTGCCCCAGGCATTTTTCAAATTGCTGTTCCTACTCTGTATCTCTGCGGGGTATTTGTGCTACTGTCTCTTTAAGGGAAGGGACTCAGCTTCCTGTCACCCTCTGGGCTCTCTCAGAACTGAGCCCACTAATTTTTAAAAATTTCAGGCTTTAAGTCTTGCTGGTTGTAAGAACTCACAAATTTTGGTCCCTCTAGTTTTCACAGCCAAAGGTTATGGTGATTTGTCTTCCCTATGTGGGCTTCAATGTGAAATAGTCTGTTTCTCTCTGTTCTCTGCACTCTCAGGTTCCTCTCTCCCGCAGATGGCCCCCAAGGTCAGTTTAGCTTCCTATTCTGGGTCTGCCCTGCCTACCCTCTTCAGTGTAGCCTCTTCTCTACCTTTAGTTTTGGAGTTTGTGCTGCCAGTCTTCGGGTCATTTTCTGTGTTATTTACACTGATCTGCATGTTATCTATTTTTATCCATGGGACACAGTGAGCTTAGGGTCCTCCTACTGTGCCATCTTCCCAATTTCTCCAAACCACAGCTTAAAAAAGAAAAGAAAAAGAATGAAGCAAGAAAAAAAAAGAAAACAAGAAAAGAAAACTAGAAACCCAAAACAATAAAAGCAAAAGCAACAACAACAAAAAGAAAAAAAAAACCCATTCAAACAAACAAACAAACAAAACCCTGTGGCTTATTTTCTGTGCCTCAGTGTTTGGAGGCTGATGTGGACTTGCGAACCGTGAGCTCACTGAGGCTGCAAGCTGGTTATGCACTGGACCCTGTTCTAGTCTGGGCTTTTAAGGTGGAAGGGGGAGAGAGTATTTCCACAGCTTCTTAGCCCTATTAAACTGTGTTTTGTGTGCATGTGTGTGTGTGTGTCCTGGTGTGGGCTTGCGGACCTTGAGCTCACTGAGGCCAGAAGCTCACTGTGTCCATTGGACTTGCCAGTTATGACATATGGACCCTGCTCTGTTTTGGGCTTCTAAGGTGGGATGGGAGCATAAACTGTGTCATTTTATAATGCCTCTGTCCTGGAGAGCATTCCTGTAGCTCCTCTGCCATTTGGCTGAGTTCTAGTGCTATCTCTTTTATATGCTAGTTGCTTTTTTAAACCGCAATTTTTTTGTGTGCTCAAGGACAGAGGAATCTCTTCCCAGTTCCTCAGTACTATCCCTTCCCACTGCTGCTTGCTGTTCCCTTTGTTGTTGTGTCTCCCTCTCTCTTGCTGTTCTCTTTGGCCTTTCTCTCTATTTTTGGTTGTGCAGAAGCTGTTCAGTTGGCTCTCAGTTCTTCAGGAGAAATTTTTCTATAAATAGGTGTAATTTGGTGTGTTCCATGGAGGAGGGGAGTTCAGGGTCTTCCTACGTCCCATCCTGGACCAGCACCTCTGTTGACAGTTTAAATCAGTGAATTGTATGGTGTGTGAAGTATGTCTCAAAGCTGGTTAAAAATATTATAGAATAATTACTAGAATTAGATTAGAGAAAGCTAAACTATTTGCTTTCATTACATGATAACTTTGACTTTTAAAAATGTATTCAGGGGCGCCTGGATGGCGCAGCTGGTTAAGCATCTGACTCTTGGTTTCAGCTCAGATCATGATCTCAGGTGTCCTGAGAGGGAGCCAATCACAGGCTCTGCGCTCAGGGCAGAGTCTGCTTGTCCCTCTCAATCTCCTTCTGCCCCTTCCCCTGCTTGCTTGGTTTCTCTCTCGCTCTCTCAAATAAATAAACAGAATCTTTAAAGTGCATGCCGAAGCTGCTGGCTGTGGAAGCTACCAACTCTGAGTCATGAAGTTAGATGGTGGAGGCCAGAAGATAATGGGATAACATCTATAAAGTGTGGAAAGGGAGCACAGGTGTGGCACAATGGCTCAGGTCCTGATGTCAGGGTTGTGAGATTGAGCCTTGCCTCTGGCTCCATGCTGGGAGTGTGGAGCCTGCTTAAGATTCTCTCTCTCCCTCTCTCTGTGCCCCTACCCCACATCTGAAAAAGAAAAGTGCTTAAAGAAGATAGCAACCTTAGATTCCTTACACAATGAAAGTTCTTCAGAAATGAAAATGAAATAGAGACATTTTCTGATTAAAATAATTGAATTTATTATCAGGAGACATGGATTATACAGTTCTGTATAAGTACTGCACAATGACTGTGCCACTGGGGCACTTTAAAAGGGAGTTCTTTAGCCAGAAGGCAGATGATCACTGGATGGAAACACAGTAATCTAGGAAGAAATGAAGAGCACTGAGAAAGGTAAATATGTGAATAAAATTAAGTGGCTTTGGATAACTGAAAATAACAATATAGGGTTTAAAATGTCTGTAGGAATTGAAAAAAATATATATATAATATATATATTATATATATTTCACAGGCTGGGTAAAATATATTTTAAAAATAGCACAAAATGTGGGAGGGGATACATAGTGTTGAAGTGTTATAAAGTCCTTGCATGGTCTGAGTTAATGGTAAAAATACTGATTTGTAGTAGATTATTAAGGATACAAGTTCTCGTTTTTAGGGAAACTGATAAAAGAATAATAAATGAGTGTATAACTAATGTGCAGTAGAAGGTTAACTCATCAGGCCTGAGTTGATCAAACCCTACACATTCCAAGGTCTTCAGGACTGGCCCTTGACAAGCTCCTGAGAAATAACCTCTAAGCCCTTGGATATCCTGTCTTTGCATACCTGGTGCTGTGGGCCATACCTGCTAGTTTTTTTGTTAACAGTGTGAATTATGATAAATACCTCCTTTTGTTCATCTGTGGCCCTGGGCCATGCTTTATCAGTTTGGGGGTGGTGGTGGGAGGGGCTGCACTGGAGACTGATTGGCTGAAGTTAGTCACCCAGGTGCTCCATGCCTGTGTGTGATGACTAACCCTCCAGCTCCCCTCCCCCCCAAAAACCTCTTTATATGTCAATAATACCTCAGTAGTGCTGGGGTGGACCCTTGGACACTAAGGCCTGGGTGAGCTTCCCTGGCACTACATCTGTTGGCAATTGTTTGCATGTGTAGTTATACATCATTGATGGGAGAATTACGTGCTGTTACTTTGATTCCACTGGGAGAGGTCACCTGGAAAGCTGAGCCTGGTTTCTTCTAGATTCCACTATGCACTTTTTTCCTTTGCTGATTTTAACCTATGTATTTTCATTGCATTAAATCATAATGGTGAGCGTACAGTTTTTCTAGGTTCTGAGTTGTTCTAGGAGATCATTGAACTTCAGAGTGGTCTTGGGATCTGCTGACACAACAAACAAGTTGTTGATTAACAACTAACAAATTAATACTAACAAGTCAATAGAGGGGAAAAATGGAATAATAATAAATTCTTGATTGATAGACAAAAAAAGTAAGGGACAAACAAATAACAGATGAGGCAAGTGGAAAATATGAATTAAGCTGGGAGATTTAGATTCACATATTATTATAATTATACTCCATGTAAGTGGGCTAAATAATTTTTTTTTTAAGGTTTTTTATTTATTTGAAAGAGAGAGAATGAGAGAGAGCACATGAGAGGGTCAGAGGGAGAAGCAGACTCCCCGCTGAGCAGGGAGCCCGATGCGGGACTCGATCCCAGGACTCCAGGATCATGACCTGAGCAGAAGGCAGTCGCTTAACCAACTGAGCCACCCAGGTGCCCAAAGTGGGCTAAATAATTAAAAGACAAACTGTCAGACTCAATTTTTTAATCCAACTGTATGCTGTTTACAGTGCCACATCTGAAATATAAAGACATGAAAGATTTAAAATAAAAGGATGGGAATAGATATTCCAGGCAAACACAATCCACAGGAAAGCTATTGTAGCCATACTAGTATAAGATGAAGTAGATTTTACTGAGGTAGAGACATTTAATGTTAGAAAGGCCAATTCCACAGGTAACAGTCCTATATTTGTATGCCTTTAATAACATATCAAATAAAATTTACAAAAAGAAAATTGACCGTTCCACAATCATAGTTGGCTATTAATTTATGTCTCAGTCACCAAAAGAAACAGGAAAAAAAATAAGTAAAAATATAAAACATTTGAACAATCTTAATCCAATGGACATAGTTAGAACCCAGCATTCAATAACTGAAGAATGCACATTTTTTCAAGTGTGCATAGAACATTCACTAAAATTGACTATCTGCTGAGACATAAGGCAAATTTCCATAAATGTCAAAGGATTGAAATCATACAGAGTATGTTTCCTGCTCGCTGTGGAAATAAGGTAGAAATCAATAACTGAAAAATAACTAGTAAGTGCCAAAATATTTGGAAATTAAGCAACATTTTATGTGTAACTCATGAGTGAAAGGAGCAATCACATGGGAGACTAGGAAATATTGAGCTATATGATAATGAAAATATAGCATATCAAAATATGAGATACCTCTAAGGTTGTTTTTAGTGGAATGCTTATATCTCTAAAGGCTTTATACTGGAATGAAAGAAGGGCTGACTGTCAGTGAACTAAATATACAACTTACGAGATTAGTAAAAGAACAGTTAATTAAACCCAAAGAATGTAGAATAAGGAAAATAATAAAAGAATAAAAAGCAACTGAATAGTAAACAAAGATACAGTAGAGAAAATCCACCAGAAGCAGTTCTTTGAAAAGACTAATGAATTTGATAAACTAATACTGATGAAGAAATCAGAGAAGGCACAAATGACCAATAACGGTAATAAAAATGAGACATTGCCACAAATCCTAGATATTAAAGAGACAACAAAGAGGATGTTATTTACTCCTTTTTTACATATAAATTTGAAATTTTCAACAGAACAAATTGAAAAAAATAACAGTGGAATCAAGGAGGAATAAAAAAATTCAATTAAATTTTCTATTGAAGAAATTGAGTCTAATTAGAACAACCACTGAACTAAAGTTTCAGATGATTCACCAGTGAATTCTTTCAAACATTTAAGTAAGCAATAACTCCAATACATAAACTTTTCCAGAAAACAAAAAGAGTGCATTTTCCAACTCATTCTGTGAGACTAGAGTTACTTTTATACCAAAACCCAACAAAGACAAGAAAATACAAGAAAAGAAAATAAAGGCCAATCTCTCTTGTGAATACTGTAGTGAGAAAATACTTTCTTGACACGGTTACTACAATGACATCTGTCATGGATCAAAAGGGAAAAATGGACTTAACCTAGGGGAGACTCCTCTCTTTTATCACAGAAACTACCAACCCATACTAGTAACTCTTTCCCTTTGCTATCCTACTAAATAGAATTCCTTGTTGTCTGCTTTTTTATCTAAAACAACCCACTGTCAGTTTCTCTCTGCACTTCTTCTTAGTCTTTTTTTTTTAAGATTTATTTATCTTTAGTGAAAGAGCACATGTGTATACACACACACACACGTGTGCGCACGCGGTAAGGGGAGGGGCAGAGGGAGAGAGAATCCCAAGCAGACTTCATGGTGAGCACAGAGCCAGATGTGGGCCTCAATCTCATGACCCTGAGATCACGACCTGAGTTGAAACCAAGAGTCAGTCACTTAACTGCACCACCTAGGCACTTCCTTTTATTCTTGACCTAGCTTTCCAACTGCTTTCATTCAAACCATCCAGTTTAAGTGTGTTGATGGGGAAGCCCTGCCCTGAAAGTCATACAAGACCTCAACCTATTCCCAGCTCTGCTTTTGTTTTCTTTTTTAAATTTTTAAAAAATTTTTTAATTTTATTATTTTTTTAAAGATTATTTATTTATTTATTTGACAGAGCGAGTACAAGCAGGGGGAGTGGCAGAGGGAGAGGGAGAAGCAGACTCCCCGCCGAGCAGGGAGCCCGACGCGGGGCCCGATCCCAGGACCCTGGGATCATGACCTGAGCCAAAGGCAGATGCTTAACTGACTGAGCCACCCAGGCGCCCCACTGCTTTTGTTTTCTACTCTTTCACCCCTATGTGCCACCTGTGAGGTCCCTCAAGGCGTGCTGTATTCTTCCTCAATGGAGTTGTAGATCTTAATAAATCTGACTGGTTTCTTCTCCATCCAGTCTGGATGTTGTGTGCTCAGTCATCTGAACCTATTGAAGAAGGAGATGCCTGCCAACCCACTGTGGGCATTGGTAAGCTAGTGAAAACAAACAAAGACATGTAGATCTACAAATTCAGAATAAAACATTAGTGAATTGAATCCAGCTATATATGAAGCTAATAACAGTCAAATTAGGTTTATTTCAGGAATGCAAGATTAGTTCAAGATTTAAAAAAAAATCATTGGAATTCACATTAACAAAATATAGGACAAAAAACCCCAAGTGATCATCTCAATAGATAAAAAACATTTGATAGAAATATAGCACTTGTTTATAAAAGCTTTTAGCAAACTAGGAATAAAAGCCTACATTCTTAAACTCATACAGAATATTTACACAAAATAGTGCAGTAAACATTAAATTTGATATTGAAATATTAAAAACTTTCCTTCTTGATATAGGAACACAAGGATGCCAACTCTCATCATTTCTATTCAAAATTATACAATGTTATACGGCAAGAAAAATAAAAGTTATGAGAATTGGAAAGAAACAAAACTCATTATCCATAGGTAATATGGTTGTGTGTGTACAAAATAAAAAAAAGCACAGATAAACTATTACAAAGCTAATTTAACAAGATCAAAATACAAAGATCAATTATATTTCTGTGTATTATCACTGAACAATTATAAAATGAAATTTTGATAGAGCTTTGCATTACCATTGAAAACATCAAATACTTAGGAATAAATATATTTTTTAAAAATTTTATTTTATTATGTTAGTCACCATACAATACATCATTAGTTTTTGATGTAGTGATCCACGGTTCATTTTTGTCATATAACACCCAGTGCTCCATGCAGTACGTGCCCTCCTTAATATCCATCACCGGGCTAACCCATCCCCCCATCCCCCCCCAAAACCCTCAGTTTGTTTCTCAGAGTCCATAGTCTCTCATGGTTCATCTCTCCCTCCGGTTACCCCCCCCCTTCGTTTTTCCTTTCCTTCTCCTTATGTCCTCCATGCTATTCCTTATGTTCCACAAATAAGTGAAACCATATGATAATTGACTTTCTCTACTTGACTTACTTCACTTAGCATAATCTCCTCCAGTCCCATCCATGTTGATGTAAAAGTTGGGTATTCATCCTTTCTGATGGCTGAGTAATATTCCATTGTATATATGGACCACATCTTCTTTATCCATTCATCTATTGAAGGGCATCTTTTTTTTTTTTTTTTAAAGATTTTATTTATTTATTTGACAGAGAGAGACACAGCGAGAGAGGGAACACAAGCAGGGGGAGCAGGAGAGGGAGAAGCAGGCTTCCTGCCGAGCAGGGAGCCCAATGCGGGGCTCGATCCCAGGACCCTGGGATCATGACCTGAGCCGAAGGCAGACGCTTAACGACTGAGCCACCCAGGCGCCCCTATTGAAGGGCATCTTGTCTCTTTCCACAGTTTGGCTATTGCGGACATTGCTGCTATGAACATTTGGGTGCATATGGTCCTTCTTTTCACTACATCTGTGTCTTTGGGGTAAATACCCAGTACTGCAATTGCTGGGTCATAGGTAGCTCTATTTTTAATTTTTTGAGGCACCTCGACACTGTTTTCCAAACTGGCTGTACCAGCTTGCATTCCCACCAACAGTGTAAGAGGGTTCCCCTTTCTCCACAACCTCTCCAACGTTTGTTGTTTCTTGCCTTGTCCATTTTTGCCATTCTAACTGGTATAAGGTGGTATCTCAATGTGGTTTTGATTTCAATTTCCCTGATGGCTAATGATGATGAACATTTTTTCATGTGTCTGTTAGCCATTTGTATGTCTTCTTTGGAGAAGTGTCTGTTCATGTCTTCTGCACATTTTTTGACTTGATTATTTGTTTTTTGGGTGTTGAGTTTGAGAAGTTCTTTTTGGATCTTGGATACCAGCCCTTTATCTGTAGTGTCTTTTGCAAATATCTTCTCCCATTCCGTGGGTTGACTCTTTGTTTTGTTGACTGTTTCCTTTGCTGTGCAGAAGCTTTTTATCTTGATGAAGTCCCAAAAGTTCAGTTTTGCTTTTGTTTCACTAGCCTTTGGAGATGTGTCTTAAAAGAAGTTGCTGTGGCTGATGTCAAAGAGGTTACTGTCCATGTTCTACTCTAGGATTTTGATGGATTCCTGTCTCATATTGAGGTTTTTCATCCATTTTAAGTTTATCTTTGTGTATGGTGTTAGAGAATGGTCGAATTTCATTCTTCTGTATATAACTGTCCAATTTTCCCAGCACCATTTATTGAAGAGACTGTCTTTTTTCCATTGCATATTTTTTTCCTGCTTTGTCCAAGATTATTTGAACATAGAGTTGAGGGTCCATATCTGGGCTCTCTATTCTGTTCCGTTGGTCTGTATGTCTGTTTTTGTGCCAGTACCATGCTGTCTTGGTGTGATCACTGCTTTGTAATATAGCTTGAAATCGGGCAACGTGATGCCCCCAGCTTTGTTTTTCTTTTTCAACATTTCCTTGGCAATTCGGGGCCTTTTCTGATTCCATACAAATTTTAGGATTGTTTGTTCCAGCACTTTGAAAAATGTCATTGGAATTTTGATCGGGATGGCATTGAAGGTATAGATTGCTCTGGGTAGCATAGACATTTTAACAATGTTTATTCTTCCGATCCATGAGCATGGAATGTTTTTCCATCTTTTTGTGTCTTCTTCAATTTCTTTCATGAGTGTTCTGTAGTTCCTAGAGTATAGGTCCTTTACCTCTTTGGTTAGGTTTATTCCGAGGTATCTTATGGTTTTTGGTGCTATTGTAAATGGAATCGTTTCTCTAATTTCTCTTTCTATAGTTGCATTGTTAGTGTATAAGAAAGCAACTGATTTCTGTGCATTGATTTTTATATCCTGCCACATGACTGAATTGCTGGATGAGTTCTAGTAATTTGGGGGTGGAGTCTTTTGGGTTTTCCACGTAAAGTATTATGTCTGCGAAAAGAGAGAGTTTGACTTCTTCTTTGCCAATTTGAATACCATTTATTTCTTTTTGTTGTCTGATTGCTGTTGCTAGGACTTCTAGTACTATGTTGAACAATAGTGGCGAGAGTGGGCATCCTTGACATGTTCCTGATCTTAAGGGAAAGGCTCTCAGCTTTTCCCCATTGAGGATGATATTTGCTGTGGGTTTTTCAAAGATGGATTTTATGAACTTGAGGAATGTTCCCTCTATCTCTATACTCTGAAGAGTTTTAATCAGGAAAGGATGCTGTATTTTGTCAAATGCTTTTTCTGCATCAATTGAGAGGCCCATGCGGTTCTTCTCTCCCCTCTTATTAATGTGTTCTATGACATTGATTGATTTGCGAATGTTGAACCACCCTTGCATCCCAGGGATAAATCCCACTTGGTTGTGTTGGATGATCCTTTTAATGTATTGTTGGGTCCTATTAGCTAGGATTTTGTTGAGGATTTTGGAATCCATATTCATCAGGGATATTGGTCTGAAATTCTCCTTTTTGATGGGGTCTTTGCCTGGTTTGGGGATTAAGGTAATGCTGGCCTCATAGAATGAGTCTGGAAGCTTTCCTTCTGTTTCTATTTTTTGAAACAGCTTCAGTAGAATAGGTATTATTTCTTCTTTGAATGTTTGGTAGAATTCCCCAGGGAGTCCATCAGGCCCTGGACTCTCGTTTTTTGGGAGGTTTTTGATCACTGCTTCAATCTCGTTACTGGTTATTGGCCTATTCAGGTTGTCAATTTCTTCCTGTTTCAGTCTTGGGAGTTTATAGGTTTCCAGGAAGGCATCCATTTCATCCAGGTTGCTCAATTTATTGGCATATAGTTGTTAATAATTTCTAATAATTGTTTCTATTTCCTGGGTGTTAGTCGTGATCTCTCCCCTTTCATTCATAATTTTATTAATTTGGGTCCTTTCTCTTTTCTTTTGGATAAGTCTGGCCAGTGGTTTATCAATCTTATTCTTTTCAAAGAACCAGCTTCTAGTTTTGTTGATCTGATTGTGTTTCTGGTTTCTAATTCATTGATCTCCGCTCTAATCTTACTTATTTCTCTTCTAATGCGTGTTTTAGGCATCGTTTGTTGCTTTTTCTCTAGTTCTTTAAGGTGTAGAGTTAGTTGGTGAATTTGGGATTTTTCTATTTTTTTGAGTGAGGTTTGGATGGCTATGTATTTCCCCCTTAGGACCGCCTTTCAGTAACCCATAGGTTTTGGACTGATGTGTTTTTGTTCTCTTTAGTTTCCATGAATTGTTTAAGTTCTTCTTTGCTTTCCTGGTTGACCCAAACATTCTTGAGCAGAGTGGTCTTTAGCTTCCAA
This sequence comes from Halichoerus grypus, assembly GCF_964656455.1. Lineage (NCBI taxonomy): Eukaryota > Metazoa > Chordata > Mammalia > Carnivora > Phocidae > Halichoerus > Halichoerus grypus. The sequence goes on from NC_135713.1 coordinate 94,628,780, forward strand.
GTGTTTGAATTTCTGCCAAATTTTTTCTTGTGATTGAGTTCCAGTTTTAAAGCATTATGGTCTGAGAATATGCAGGGAATAATCTCGTCTTTTGGTATCAGTTGAGACCTGATTTGTGACCAATTATGTGGTCTATTCTGGAGAAAGTTCCATGTGCGCTCGAGAAGAATGAGTATTCTCTTGTTTTAGGGTGGAGTGTTCTGTATATATCTATGAGGTCCATCTGGTCCAGGGTGTCATTCAATGCTCTTGTTTCTTTGTTGATTTTCTGCTTAGATGATCTGTCTATTGCTGAGAGTGGAGTATTGAGGTCTCCTACAATTAACGTATTGTTATCAATATGACTCTTTATTTTGGTTAACAGTTGGCTTATGTAGATGGCTGCTCCCATGTTGGGGGCATAGATATTTACAATTGTTAGATCTTCTTGTTGGATAGACCCTTTAAGAATGATATAGTGTCCTTCTGTGTCTCTTATTACAGACTTTAGTTTAAAATCTAATTTGTCTGATATAAGAATTGCTACCCCAGCTTGCTTTTGAGGTCCGCTGGCATGGAAGATAGATCTCCATCCCTTCACTTTCAGTCTGGATGTATCTTTAGGTTCAAAATGAGTCTCTTGTAGGCAGCATATGGATGGGTCCTGTCTTTTTATCCAATCTGCAACCCTGTGCCGTTTTATGGGAGCGTTTAGGCCATTCACGTTGAGAGTGATTATTGAAAGATATGAATTAATTGTCATCATGTTGCCTGTGAAGACCTTGTTTTTATAGATTGTCCCTGTAAATTTCTGTTGTATATCACTCTTGGGGTCTTTCTCCTTTTATAGAACCCCCCTTAGTATTTCTTGCAGGGCCAGCTTAGTGGTCACATATTCTTTCAGTTTCTGCCTGTCTTGGAAGCTCTGTATCTCTCCATCCATTCTAAATGACAGCCTTGCCGGATAAAGTATTCTTGGCTGCATGTTCTTCTTGTTTAGTACCCTGAATATGTCTTGCCAGGCCTTTCTGGCTTGCCAGGTCTCTGTGGATAGGTCTGACATTATCCTGATATTCCTCCCTCTGTACGTAAGGAATCTCTTCCCCTAACTGCCCTTAAGATGGCTTCCTTGGTTCTAAGATTTGCGAGTTTTACTATTACATGCCGGGGTGTTGGCCTGTTTTCCTTGATCTTGGGAGGGGTGCTCTCTGCCTCTAGGACACGAATGTTTGTTTCATTCCCCAGATTAGGGAAGTTCTCAGCTACGATTTTGCCCAAATATATCTTCTAGTCCTTTCTCTCTCTCCACTCCCTCTGGGATTCCAATAATTCTAACATTGGAATGCTTCATGGTGTCACTTATTTCTCTGATTCTATTTTCATGAATTCTGAGTTGTTTTTCCCTGGCCTCCTCTTTTCCCTTTTTATCTATTAAATTGTCTTCCAGGTCACTGATTTGTTCTTCTGCCTCACTTACCCTAGCTGTTAGATTATCTAGATTAGATTGGATCTCATTGATAGCATTTTTAAGTTCTGCCAATTCAGCTTTCATTTCTGCCCTTAGAGACTCTATGTTGCCATTAATTGATTTCTCCATTCTAGCTATTGTCTTCACAATTGCTAGCCTGAATTCGATCTCCGACATCTTGGTTATATCTGAATCCATTTGTAAATCTGTGGCATAAGTCATAGTCTCTGAGTCTTTCCTATTTTGGGGGTTCCTCCTCCTAGTCATTCTGTTGAGGGGTGGTTGAGGGACTGTATAGAGTCCAAATTATTGACCACAACCCAAGCAAGATGCACCAGTTTTATAGGGACCTTAGGGTTGCTGGCCTCTTGTTTTCACAGCCCATCTTCTGGGGAAGGGGCCTGCTGCACTGTTACTCAGGCAACCCTGTTTGGGCAGAGTTGCCCTTCCCCCTTTGGTGGGGGGTGTGCTCAGTGAAAACCGATTTTGGGGGCTTTTGTTCTCTGGCGGCTTTCTCTGGGGGCTTTCTGCATCTCTTCTGAGAGAGCAGAAGAGACCGTTTCCAACCCTCTACCTCAGAGCAGAGAGATGGCAGACTGTTCTTCAGTGAGCTCTTCAGGCCACACTATCTCCATTTCTGTCTGTGCTGCTATAAACTGCAGCATCCTGGCTTGTGCACCCCTCAGCAGTGCTCCCAGGCCTCGCCTCCACATCGGGGCATGTCTCTGCCTTTTGTGCCTCTAAAACCTCCAGCCGCCCCCAGTTCTTACACACAGCCCCACCACTCTAGGTTTCCATCCGGGGGCTGCCCTAAAGTCCTTCCCCTTTGCTACAGGTCTGCGAGTCTGTGCCCTGTCCCCAGTGTGGGAGGCTATCGCTCACCGGTGGTGCAGGATCCTCACGGCCAGGCTCCCTCCCCCTTACATTTATCCTCTGATATCTGCCTGTGTAATCACAGCTCCCTGCTTTGTACCTTGAAACCAACTGCCTGTGATACTGTTTGTAGAGATCCAGATCTATCTTCTTACATCTCAGGCTGATTTCGTGGGTGTTCAGAGTGGTCTGGTAGATATCCAGCTCGATTCTGGGGACTGGTTGGAATAGGGTCCCCTACTCCTCCACCATCTTTTTCCTCCTTAGGAATAAATCTTAAGAAAAAAATGTAAAAGATCTCTACAGCGAAACCTGTAAAACATGACTGAGAGAAAAACATGAATAAATAGAATGATATACATGTGTGGGGTTGGAAGATGATGTAATTTCCCTCAAATTGATCTGTAGATTCAGTGCAATCCCAATAAAAATCCCAGCAGTTTTTTCTTTTTTAATATAATGCAATATCAGTCAAAATGCTGGAAGCCCTTCTTTAAAACTTGATAAGCTGATTCTAAGATGAATACTCTGAAAATCCTGAAAAACAAAATTAAAGCATTTATGCTACTAGATACTAGATTATAAAGCTACAATAAATAGAATGGAATTGGCATCGTGGAATAATATTGCCGTGAACATTCCTATACAAGTATTTGTTTAAGTATCTGTTTTTAATTCTTTTGGATATATACCTAGGACTGGAGTTACCTTTCTCTGGCTTGTTTTATTCAGCATAATGCCCTCAAGGTCCATCCAAATTGCAAATGGCAGAATTTCCTTCTTTCTCATGGCTGAAGAATATATTACTGTGTATGTGTACAACATCTTCTTTATCCATTCATCTGTTAATGGACCCTTAGATTGTTTCCATATCTTGGCTGTCATGAATAATGCTGTAATGAACATGTTCCTGTTTTCATTTCCTTTGGATATATATACCTAGAAATGGGATTATTGGATCACTTGGTAGTTCTGGTTTTAATTTTTTGAGGAACCCCCATACTTTTTCCATAGAGGCTGAACCCATTTATATTCCATTTCTTCTTTAAATGTTTGGTGGAATTCAGTGGTGAAGCCATCTGGGCCTGGGTTTTTCTTCATGGATAATTTTTGATTACTCATTCAATTTCTTTATTTTTTATTATCCATTCAGATTATTTACTTTTTCTTGATTCAGTTTTTGTTGTTTGTGTCTTTTGGGGAATTTGTCCATTTTATCTAAGTTATCTAATTCATTGGTATACAGTTCTTTTTTTTTTTTTTTTTTTGCCAATTGCCAGTGATTTAATCAATCATGCCTATGTAATGAAGCTTCCATAAAAACCCAGAAGGATGGGGTTTGGAGAGCTTCTCTTGGTAGACATATGGAGATTTGGAGAGAGTGGCGTGCCTGGAGAGGGTATGCAAGCTCTGTGCCCTTTCCCCACACCTTGTCCTATGCATCTCTTTCATTTGACTGTTATTGAGTTATATCCTTTTCTAATAAACTGGTGATCTAGTAAGTAAAATGTTTCTCTGAATTCTGTGAGCTGCTCTAGCAGATTAATGGAACTCAAGGAGAAGGTTATGGGAACCTTCAATCCATAACAGATTTGTCAGAAGTACAGGCAACACCCCAGACTTCCTGTTGGCACCCTGAATCGAAGGGGGTTGTTGGAAGCTCTAATTTGTAGCTGGTCAGTTGGAAACAGAGGTAATAGTCTGGTTGGCACCCAGCATCTGAAGGTGAAGTGAGGCAGCCCTATAGGACTGAACCCCTACCCTGTGGAATCCAATGCTATCTCAGGGGTGAGAGTGTCAGAACTGAGTTGAATTGTAGGCATCCAGCTGGTGCCCGGAACATTGGTTGTTGTTGGTGTGGGGAACACCTCCTGCTTTGTACACACATCAAAATTGGGTCCAGGAACTTTTTTTTCTGAAGTTCTTGAAAAAGCAGTTTGTCTCAATTTCTTTACTTCTATGTCTCTCATTCTCTCCATCCCACTGCAATCCGGCTTCCAGAAAGTGGTCTCTTTTCTGTTCAGAGAGTTGCTGCTATTCTTTTCTTCAATCTCCTGTTGAGTTTGTAGGTGTTCTGAATGGTTTGATAACTATCTGGCTGAATTCCTGGGACAAGACGAAATTTAGGTCTCCTACTCCTCTGCCATCTTGCTTCTCCCTGGTATACAGTTGTTATTAATGTTCTTAATATTTGAGTCTTCTCTCTCTCTGGTTAACTAAAGGTTTGTCAATTTTGTTTATCTCTTCAGATAACTGGATTTTAGTTTAAGTGATTTTTCTTTATTGATTTTCTGTTTCACTTATCTCTAATATTTATTATTTATTTCTCCTGTTTTAAGTTTAGTTTCCTTTAGGTTAATGAGTTATGGTAGGAGATTTGGTTATTGATTTGAGATCTTTCTTAATAGACACTTTTGCCACTATAAATCTTCTGAGCACTGCTTTAACTTTATCTCATAAGTTTGGTATGTTGAATATTTTCAATCATCTCTAAGTATTTTATGATTTCCCTTTTGATTTCTTTTTTGACTCACTGGTTATTTAGGAGTGTGTTGTTTAATTTCCATGTATTTGTGACTTTCTAGTTTCTTTTTCTGCTATTGATTTCAAATTTCATTGCACTGTGGCCAGAGAACATATTTTATATTATTTCTAACCTTTTAAATTTATTGAAGTTTGTTTTATGGTTTAGTATATGATCTATTCTGAAGAATGTTTCACATGCACTTGAGAAGGATGTACGTTCTGTGGTTGTTGGGTGGAGTATTCTCTTGACGTCTGTTAGGTCTAGTTGGTTTATAGCATTGTCTGTGTCTTCTGTTTCCTTATTGATTTTCTCTTTTATCCATCATTGAAAGCACAGTATTGAAGTCACTAACTATTATTGTTGAGTTGTCTATTTTTCCCTTCACTTTTGTTAGTTTTTGCTTTGTGTATTTTGGTGCTCTGTTATTGGAGGCATGTCATTTTATAACTGTGTTTTCCTGATGAGTCAACCCTTTTGTGATTATAAAAGTCCCTCTTTACTGAATTACATGTTTTTGTTTTAAAGTCTTTTGTTTTTAGTATAATTACTCCCAACTTTCAAGTGGTTTCAATTTCCATAACATATATTTTTTATCCATTTACTTTCCATGTGTTTGTATCTTTGAATCTAAGGTGTGTTTTCTGTAGATCTTTTTTTTTTTCTTTAACCTGGGAATCTCTGCCTTTTGATTGGATTGCTTAATTGATTTACATTTAGTGTTATTATTGATATGGTTGGATTTACATCTTCCATTTACTTTTTGCTTGCTATATGTCTCATGTGTTGTGTGTTCTTCTATTTCTGCTTTACTACTTTGTTTTGCATTATGTGGATATTTTCTGAGGTAGCATTTAATTTCTTTAATGATTTTTTTTTACTTTTTTTTGTGGTTGCTCTAGGGTTTACTATATATATCTTATTGGAATAAACTTCACATTTGTACTATTTTAATTTCAGTGACATATGGAAATGTTATTCCTATATTGCTTTATTCCTTTCCCCCCATTTTTGTGGTAGTATTATACATATTATACCTATTAATATCATAAACACAATAGCACATTATTTTAATTATTACTTTACCATCTGTAGTAATTTTTAAGTCCATACAGCTTTGTTCCCACCCACGTCCTTTTTGCTGTTATTAGCAAATACATTACACATATATTGCATTTATATGTTGTAGGCCCAACAATACATTTTTATGATTGTTTTTTAAATCATAGAAGAGAAAAAGGCATTTATACTTGTTTTATAATTATATAATTACCTTTACCTTGTGTATGTATTTGAGTTACTATCCAGGGTCACTTGCTGTCAGCCTGAAGAAATTTCTTTAGTATTCCTTGTAAGGTGGCTCTGCTAGCAACAAATTCTCTGTTCTCTGTTTTAATCCAGAAAAGTATTTATTACATCTTCATTTTTGAAAGATAGTTTTGCTGGATGTAGGATTCTTGTTTGACAGGTTTGGGGAGAGCACTTTGAATATATTATTCCAGTGCCTTATGGCTGTCATTGTTTCTGCTGTGTAGTTGGCTGTTCGTCTTACTGGAGTTTTCTAGTAAGTGATGAGCCATTTCCCTCTTGCTACTTTCAAGATTTTCTCCTTGTCTTTGACTTGAGCATTTATAATATGATGTGTTGGTGGGTCTTTGCATTTATTCCTCTTGGAGTTTGTTGTGCTTCTTGGGTGTGTAGATCTATGTTTTTCCATAAATTTGGGAAGATTTAAGACATTATTTCTTCAAATATTTTTTCTTTTTCTTTCTTCTCTCCTTCTGCTATTCCCATTATATCCATGTTGGTGATTGTGTATTCATGCTCCACATTTCTCTGAGGCTCTTTTACTTCATTCTTTTTCCTCTATGCTCTTTGGTGTGCATGATTTCTATTGATTAATCTTCAAGTTCACAAATTCTTTTTTTCTGCTAGTTCAAATCTATTGAAGTCCTATAGTAATTTTTTAGTATTCAGTTATTGTACTTATTTTATTTTATTTTATTTATTTATTTGGCAGAGAGAGACACAGCGAGAGAGGGAACACAAGCAGGGGGAGTGGGAGAGGGAGAAGCAGGCTTCCCATGGAGCAGGGAGCCCGATGTGGGGCTCGATCCCAGGACCCTGGGATCATGACCTGAGCTGAAGGCAGACACCCAATGACTGAGCCACCGAGGCACCCCTCAGTTATTGTACTTTTTAACTTCAGAATGCTTTTCTTTAGTCCTGTGAATATGTTTATAATGGCTACTTTGAAGTCTTTTACTGTTAAATCCAACATCTGATTGCTTTCACCAGCAGTTTTTGTGTCCTGCTTTCTTTTCTGGTATATGGGTCATACTTTCCATTTTCTTTGATATCCTTATAATTTTTTGGAGAATGGACATATTAGATAATATATTGTAGTACCCTGGGGACCGGGCCCTCTTTTCCCTGGACCTTGTTGTATTTTGTTTGTATGTTTAGTGACTAGCTGGATTATTTTAGTGAATTCTACTTACCCCAACCTTCCTACAGTTTTAAGCCTCCAATGTTGTTTCTCAGAGTTGCAGCTTTGGGTGTGCCCACAGTTATTCTGAGATGACAGTGGTATTGGTAGGGTTCTTTTCTCTTTCCCTGACCACATCCAACTATTAAACTCTACTAATTGCTGGCTGATTTCTTTTCTTCCTTTTTTTTTTTTTTTTAATTTATTTGACACAGAGAGACAGCAAGAGAGGGAACACAAGCGGGGGGAGTGGGAGAGGGAGAAGCAGGCTTCCCGCCGAGCAGGGAGCCCGATGTGGGGCTTGATCCCAGGACCCTGAGATCATGACCTGAGCCAAAGGCAGATGCTTGCTGGCTGATTTCTCTATTGTTTTCAATAATGCTCTGGAGAAGTAAGTTACTTTACAAATGTATCCAATAAATTATGTCTCCTTTGAAGGAATAGTTTCTGAAATTAGTGTTTGATATTTGTTCTGATACCAAGAGGGCTCTGTCTAGCTGTTTTATTGCCCTGTTCTCACTTGCAAACTAGTTACCTGTACTCTAGTCTGTATTTTTGTTAAATCTATTAGTCTTCTCCCAATTGCATTTCACCACAACTTCTACTGTTCATGAGAATACCCTAAGGTTGAACCTCTCATACTCTGTTACAGATGTGAATTCATTTGGGAGGAGATTAGGCTTGCTTCTCGCCACAGGCAAAGTCTCTGAGGCAGCATTCTGCAGCTGGGGGTAGAGACAATGGAAATCTTCTCCCTGAGTGTTACCTCTGCTCTAAGAGCTGAGTGCTCACTGGAGGGGCGCCATCAGCCTGAGATCCTCTTGACTTGCCTCTCCTATCATGGTACCATCTCTTACCTTTTGAGTTGAGGCAAGGGTAATCAGGTCCCCATTATTCTCAGCATACCATACCAAGATGGGGCCCCATTTCCATGAATGGGGCCTGGGTAGAAGAAGGGAGCTTTCACCTCTTGACCACATTTGCCCAGTATGTAGCCTCAGCAGTAGGTTTCTGTGGGCAGGATGAAAAATGGCAAAGTTATTCTCCAGGAAAGCAAGCCATCCAACTGGTAGATGGGGGCAGAGGGAGCCCTGTGTTCTTAGCTGCAGCAGTCTTGAGTCTCTGCCTCATTAAGCTGGGAGTGGGAGGCAGGGAGCAGTCTTAGTTTAAATACCATAGACTCTGGCCTTTCTTAATGAATTTTCATAGGTTTTTTTGAATATATGTTTCTTCATTTGCTGTTTTCCCTTAGGACCATTTCCAGAGGCCCTAGAGGTTGCTTTTTAATAATTTTCACCAGTTTCACTGGAGAGTGAGTTCGTGGAGCTCCTCATGCTGTCATTCCAGAAGTCATTATTTGAGTACTAATTTTTTCTCTCAACATTACTTTAAAAGTATTTATCTTTATTGACACATATTTCTGGTTAGTTCATTTTCACTATACTGTTTTACTGCCAGTGCGTACTATTCTATTCCATGAATAAAGTACGGTTTATTTAGCTATTTCTCTAGTCAGGGATAATTAGGTTGCTTTCACCCTTTCATTAGAAACAGTGCTTCAATGTGCCTTCTTATACATACCTCCTTATGCACTTGTGCAAAGCCTCTCTATGGTGAACCCCTGAAATAAAATTTCTAGGTTATTGTGTAGTGTTACAGCCAACTTTATTTAGTATTGCCAAAGTATCTTCTGGAATATTTGAATGAATTTATACTTCCTCCATCCTTAGCAACATCTAGTGTTACCACACCTAGTAATTATTGTAATTCTAATTAATGTGAAATGATTCTTTGTTTTATTAATTTGCATCTTTTGATTGCTACTGAGATTGGGCAACTTCTTACATTTTATTGGTGATACTTCTTTTCTGCTTTGAAAATTATCTGTCTATACCCTTTGCCCATTTTTCTGGTTTTGTTTTGTTTTGTTTTGTTCTGTTTGATGGGGCATGCTGGGTGGAATGGGGATATTGATTTGTAGGGGAGATTTTTATATTGTGGTACCAATTCCTTTTTGGCTGTATGGGTTGCAAATTAATTATTCCAATTTGGGAGCCATAGCTGATTGACTTACAAGTGACACATGACCCAGGCTGGGCCAGTATAGTTCTTTCCTTAATAATATGAAGGAAACTTAGAACATGGAGAGACAGAGACCAGGAATTTTGTTTTTAATTAGGCTCTGGAAAAAAGATCATCTCCTGAAGTTCCCTGTGATGTCCTTGTTCCATCATTTCCAATGTCATCTCTTCTTTGAGTCTGTAAAATATCCCAGTATCCTTTCAATACCCACCTACTGTGCAATCTTGGGTTGATTTCTTGTTGCTTTTAACTACAAAAGCAAATTTTCAAAAGTAACTCTAATACTAATGACACATTTCTGGCTTGAGTAATTTGTCTGTTAGTGGTGCCATTAACCAAAGTAGGGATTATAGGAGAGGAGGAGGGAGTAACATTTGAGGAAAGGTAATTAGTACAGTTTTGGACATGCTGAACTGTGGTACCTGTAGAGTACCCAAGTAGTACTGCCCAGGAAGAATGTGAGGTATGAAAAAGAAAAAAGACTAAGAACAGAAATCTAGCCAACAGTCACTCTTAAAGGATAGGAAAAGGAAGAGGGGTAAAGTTAAGAGAGGTATCCAGAGCTCTAGGAGAACTCATAGCATCTAGGGGTGAAAGAGATTCAAGAAGGAGTGAATAGTTAACAGAATGAATAAGATGCCAGAGTTTCAAGGAGGAAATTGTTATGCTAGGTCAAGTAAGATTTGACAGTGAGGGATCATAAGTGACCTTGGCCTCTCAGGGGCTAGAAACTAGACTGGAGAAAGTCAAGGAGTGAATGTGATATTAGAATGTTAAGACTGAGGGTAGAGAATTCTTTTGAGGAACTTGATATAAAAGGAAGCAGAGAGATAAGATATCTAAAAGGGGATGTGAAGTTGGGGAGGGGGTGATTAAAGATACAAAATACTGTATACATTTACATGTAAAGGAAAGGGACTAGAAGGAGAAGCAAGAAAGACAAAAGAGAACATTATTTCCAGGAGACAGGAGGGAATGGGCAGAACACAAAGGGGTTCTTCTAAGAAGGAAAGAGAGTAAGGCTGTGTTTTGTCACATGGCAAATAACTCTATCCTGATAGAGTACTCTAAATACTCTATGTTTAAGACATGCTATGAAGTAGGTACAAAGTAAAAAGAGGTTATAAGGGAGAGAGCTACTAAATGTCTGTGGTGTCAGGAAGACTTCATCCATTTGATGAAGCTCATTTTGATCTGATACAACTGACTGACTGCCTGTCTGTGTAGCCTGAATATCCAGGGAACCACAGACATGAGCTTTGTCACTTCATGGTCCTGGGGATCAAGGATTCTGTAGACTTGATGCATTTTTTAGGCTCTTCTCTAACTGTATTAAAATATGGCAGGTGATACAGAAAATAAATCTTGCTAACCTTGCACTTTTTCCATATCTCTTTATATGCATTCCGTGAGGAGTCTCAGTTTTTCAGCCAAGTGACTGAGTCCAGAAGTTTTTCTTGCGGTACTTCCCTACTTTTTCTATGTTGTGACATACAGGAAAAAAACAAACAAACAAACCCTGATAATACTAATCCTGCATACTGGGATTAACATACTTCTCACAGTTGGTACTAGGGACTCCTTCCTGCCTGTCTGCCGTAAGGGCTTCAATATCTTGAGCACACCCGAACACACCTGTAACTCATTTGGTGTACTAAGGCATACCAGTTGAGATCTCTGCTTTAAGATGCATTCTTCTACACTTTTCTTTTTTTTAGTTTCTTCTATGAGGTGAAGGACTTTTCCCTCCTGCCATTAAAATCCTTACCAAAACAATTCAACATGTACTTTGGAAGGATGCTTAAATGCTAAAAGCAGATAGTTTGCTGTTCTTTTATATATCTCCTTCATAAATGCATAAATTAAAGAACCATATACATTCAAATATATTTCATAGGTCTGTAAATTATCTCATTGTGAAGTTCTTTCCTGTTTCTCACTATATCAAATCTAGTATAGGTGTCAAAGCTTATTCTTTGACTCCTTTTTTTTTTTCCAGAAATTACAGATATTTCTTTCACAAATTAGAGTGGTATAATGCTGGGAGAAACTGTGTTCATCACACCAGACATTATACCACAATGTATGCTTAATGCATTGATAAAGAAGGTTCAGTATAATAAAATGATTCATGTATCCTAGTAGGAAATAAGTTATCTTTGTTTTTTAATTTCCTAAATGCCTTTTGGGCTGTTCTGCCATGGACAGAGGCTTTTATGGAGTGTGATTTTTGTAATTAAAAAAATTCCTCATTTCCAGTTATGCATAATGTTATCTTTGGTCTCTGGAGATTAAGAAGTATCATTAATTGTATGTGCCCTTTGTATTTGGCAAAGTTGTGGGAAGATAAGAACTTGGCTTTTCTCATTTAAATTGCAACAAGAAGAAAAATACAGGAATTTGTTATGCAAGGAAGTGTTGAGTTGTATGGGAAATTGTGTTTTAAGACCTACTGTAGATCTATGTCGGTGTCTGTGAAAGAGAGGATAATTAGTGCCTGCACTCTCAGTCATATCAGACGAAAGGTAATGGGGTGTAAGAAATGGTTCATTAGGCTCTCTGAAGTACTTTTACTGTGTCCATACTATTTATACCAGCAGAAAAAATTCAGTCTTTAAAATCAAGTCAAAGCATTAGCCTTAGATTCTTTGGTATGAGAAATAACATTGAGTAATGTTCCCTTAAAGTCAAATGAAAAAATGTACATAAAAAACTTACACATTGTTTATTGGCTTATATGTCACCCACACTGACTAGTTAAAATGTTTGATCTCCTCTCTTTTTGACTGCTGGCTCCACACCTGCTGTGTTTCTAGGAGTTTGGGGTGAAGGAAGAGGTGAAGTCAGAAACCAGTTAGCACAGTAACACAATCAGTATATGGGAATTTTAATTGAAAAGGAACTTTATTGTTAAATGTCTCCTTACCTGAGGTGGGATAGGGAGTATAGATGAAGGAAGCAGGCAATAATAAGGCCTTGATTCTCAGTCCTAAAAAATTGCCTGTGGTGGTAGATAGGAAAATTGGGTTAATTAACAGAGGTTATAAGTATTTTTCCACAAACTTGTTCGAATGTTGCTCAGAGAGGTGTTGAGACAGAGGTATAGTAAAAGGGAAGGGTAGTGTGTTTGATCTTGTATGGACCATGTCTAGTTCTAATGGAAATTTCTCAAATCAGTCTCTTTTAATCACCCCCCCCCCCCCCCGCCCCGGTCAGCCATCGTTCCTACTTCTTAAAATACTGCTGAGATGCACTTCTGAGTTTTGGAGTCCATGCTGGGCAGGCATTAGTTAAAAATTCTGTGCCTGCCTGCAGAACAATTTCTCAGCCTATAGGAAGAAGGAGGTCCCAGGAAGAGTTAGAAGGGGGAAAATCTGTCATAGTTAGGAGCTTGGGATAAGTTACATATTTAATTCTTCTGAGTCCCTTCTGTAAGTTTAGAGAATAGGGATAAAGTTGAATAACCTGTAATTTCTGTGCTGAATGGCGTCTATGTGTGTTCTGGCAGTGCTCTGAAAAACTTACCAGATGGGAAGAATCTTGCAGTAGATGACAACAGGCACTTGACTTGTGCCTGGTTTAGTCTTTTAAGACCTCATGAGTTTCTGGACCCCCTAAGCCTTGCAGGTAGCTAAGCAAAAGTCGTGGAAACAGCCCTATCCCATATAGGAAGGGAACTTTGTAAATTCTTTGAGGGCATTGACATCTGAACAATGGTTCTATGGCACCAAGTGCAATTGTTAGTAAATGCTTTTTTGGTTTGATTGGTATGATAAGAGAGGAAGATTAGTAGAGAGGAAGGAAAAAAAGAACAGGAAATACACAGGAACTGCTTACTCCTTTGCTCACACAGAGACCCTGTTTTATATATCACTTTTGGGGCCGGATTAATCTAATCAAAGAGATATGCAGTGAAAATCAAATACCTACTGTTACTGAAAAACTCAGTTGCCAGTAGATACCTTGGTTAAATAAATGTCAAGAAACTAACTTGAGGGATTTTAAAAAAAAATGAAATTGGCTGCTTTGACAGACTTTGCCTTGCTTCAAGTAAATGTTTCTTTCTTTTTTTTTTTTTTTAAAGATTTTATTTATTTGACAGAGAGAGACACAGCGAGAGAGGGAACACAAGCAGGGGGAGTGTGAAAGGGAGAAACAGGCTTCCCGCTGAGCAGGGAGCCCGAAGCAGGGCTCAATCCCAGGACCCTGAGATCATGACCTGAGCCGAAGGCAGACGCTTGATGACTGAGCCACTCAGGCGCCCCAAGTAAATGTTTCTGAAATGGTAAAATTTCAGCATAGCAGGGAATATGTTTTTTGATAGGCAAAATGTTCAGTACTTTTGATGACTGACTTCGTATTACTTCACTCTCAAGACTGGTCTTGTCTTCATCTACTCTCAAATTATGTCAGGAAATTGGGAAATGGTTAGGTAAAAATTGTCAATGGGAAATGCGTGTAATTAATCAATGCTCTTTATCAGATATTAGAAGTTTCAAATTGGATTGAAAGTCCACAACATGAAACAAGAAAATAAAACCATCTTGAACTAACATTTTTAATGGTTATAGCTCTTACAAAGCAGCAACGACTATTGAATACTCTTTTTTATATAAATTTTTCCAGTTTTATTGAGATAGAACATTGTATAAATTTAAGCTGTATACTATGTTGATTTGATACATGTACATATTGAGAAATGATTACTATAATAAAGTTGGTTAACACATCCATCATCTCACATAATCACAATTTTTTTTTGTGGTAAGAAATTTTAAGATTTGCTCCTGCAGCAACTTTCAAGTAAACAATACAGTATTGCTAACTATAGACACCATACTGTACATTAGATCCTCAGAACATATCCATCTTATAACAGGAAGTTGTACGCTTTGATAACGATCACCCATTTCCCCCATCTTCCCCGCTCCTCGAAACTACCAATCTATTCTGTTTTTGAGTTCAGTGTTTGTTGTTGTTGTTGTTGTTGTTGTTAGAGAGTGGGGAGGGGCAGAGGGAGAGGGAGAAAGAGAATCCCAAGCAGGCTCCATGCCCAGCACAGAGCTGGACCTAGGGCTCAATCTCACGACCCTGATATCATGACCTGAAATGGACACTGAACCTACTGAGCCACCCATGTGCCCTGAGTTCAATTTTTTGAGATTCTACATATAAATGAGATCATATGGTATTTGTCTTTCTCTGATTTATTTCACCTAGCATAATGCCCTCAAGTTTCATCTATGTCATCATAAATGGCAGGATTTCCTTCTTTTTGATGGCTGGGTAATATTCCATTGTGTGTATATACACCACGTATTCTTTATTCCTCCATTGACAGATACTGAAGTTGTTTCCGTGTCTTGGCTATTGTAAATAATGCTGCAATGAGTATGAGGTATAGCTATCTCTTCAACATAGTGATTTCATTTCCTTTGGATATATACCCAGAAGTGGAATTGTTGGATCATATGATAGTTCTCTTTTTAATTTTTTGAGGACCTTCTACACTGTTTTCCATAGTGGCTGTACCAATTTATATTCCCACCAACAGTGGACAAGGGTTCCCTTTTCTCCACATTCTTGCTCACACTTGTTATCTCTTGTCTTTTTAATGACTGTTGTTCTAAGAGTTGTGAGGTGATAGAATGGTTTTATTTTGCATTTCCCTGATGATTAGTGATGTTGAGTGATTTTTGGTGTGTTTCTTGGCCATTTGACTACTGAATACTCTTGAGAGTTTTTTAAGTTGTTATTAAATCACGTACCTAGAGCAGATACATATAAAAATTTGAACACAAGATTTGGAGTCACAAGAGCCGAATTCACAATTTAGCGTTGCTGCTTCCTAGCTATCTCTGTCTCTTAATTTCTGAGTATTTCACTCATCTGTGAAATGGGTAGAATAACATTAAAAAATAGTATGTCTCACAGTGGAAGTACACTGTTAGTTCGAAAGTGCTGTACAAATAGGAATAGTGGCTGCTGTTTTTATTACTATGGTTTTATAAAGTGAGTCTTCTCATCTTTTTAGCTTGTCTCATTTGACAATTTTCCATATTCTCTCAAGTTTCAATATCCATTTCATCTCAAGCACACTAACCCAGTGAACTTAAAAAGAGACTTGGTTTTTAGGCCTTCCGTGGTTGCTTGCAAAATTGTGTGACTGAGAAGCCTAACATTTTTCTTGCTTATTCAGGCACTAAGAATGCACATATTAACCCAGTTTTTTCCATGGGTAAAACACTGTTCCCCCTTTCACTGAGAATTGGGATTTAAACACATTAA
This sequence comes from Halichoerus grypus, assembly GCF_964656455.1. Taxonomy (NCBI): domain Eukaryota; kingdom Metazoa; phylum Chordata; class Mammalia; order Carnivora; family Phocidae; genus Halichoerus; species Halichoerus grypus. The sequence goes on from NC_135713.1 coordinate 94,644,482, forward strand.
CGGCAATTAGTACTTGAGCCAAGAATTCAGGTTTTGATAAAAACTATGGTTGACATTTGCTCCTGGAAGAGAGAGTGAAAAATGGTCCATAAAGTTTCTATTAACTTCAAAAGCAGCAACATCTGCTCCAATCCACAAAGCTTCAGGGTCTACTGTGGAGGAAGAAAATGCTCTTTGCAAGCTGAGAATCCAGCCAACAGTCCTGTCCACAGTCTTTGTAGCTTGGCATTAAAACATTGAAGGGGGAGAGCATCATTTCCAGCAAAAACTTGGAGAAGACTTATAAACCAAGATGTGAATCCAGTATTCTGCCGTAGACAGACTGAGGGAACACGGATGTGCCACAACCTGAAACAAGTGCTGCCAAATGCATTTATTTCACAAATATTACTCCCATTTCTCTTATTCCTCCTCTTTTTTTTTTTCTTTTTGCCTCCTACTACAAATGTTTGCATAATTCAGTTTAGAAGTGGGGCTCCTGGGTGGCTCAGTCAGTTAAGTGGCTGCCTTTGGCTCAGGTCATGATGCCAAGGGTCCTGAGATGGAGCCCCGCATCAGGCTCCCTGCTCAGGGGGAAGCCTGCTTCTCCCTCTGGCTCTCCCACTCATGCTCACTTGCTCTCTCTCTCTCTCTCTCTCTCTCTCTCTCTCTCTCCCCCCCCCCCGCCCCCTTCTCCAACAAATAAAATCTTAAAAAAATTTCAGTTTAGAAGTTTATATCCTATAACTCTTCTGGGCTGCTTGCTGATACAAGCACTGACTATTAAAAAAAAAAACAAAAAACACCTTTTCCAAAGAAACTGTGGTTTTTCTCAGTTACACAAATTTTCCCCCCCAAATTCAGGGGAATTCCAGACCGTTTTGCAATTAGTTAAGGATTATATTTCCTTATTTTTATTAATTTTATGTAAAGTGGGATTTATCAGCAGAGCATTCATTGACACTGACTTCAATTTATTCTGATGAAACTGACTGACATCTGTGTGTGCTATTCATCAGTCATAATTTAAACCATTCTTAATTGCATTAAATGTAAATTAAGACATTCAATTTCAGCCATTATTTTTCATAAAACACTGTGAACTGAGTTTTAGTGGGTCATGAGATCTTACATTCAAGATAAATAGGGTAAATTCAAAACCTACCATTGATGTTCATATTTCACACTTTGTCGACTATTACTTTTGTTGCTTACTAGATTGGAACAATTAATTTACTCTCTAAAGAGACGGATGGCTAAGGAAGATGTAGCTGAAGTTTTTAACAAATGATTTTATTATTTTTAGAGCTTGCTTATGTTTTAAATAATGTGATTTTTAAAAATCATTAACTATTTATCTCAGCCAAATGATAATTTGAATCAAAAGTGCCAAACTAAGTTCTCCGATTTGGAATTCATACCTTTAAATCCTTAGATTTTAAGAATTTAGGATTACATATTTTTTTTAAGAATGGCTCCATTATGCTTATATAAAATTTCAGCACTGTGGATTAGACATACTAATGTAAAATTAGCAACATCTATGACATATTACAGGCTATATGACATAATACAGTAAAGTATGACCTCTCCCCTCCTACCTTCTTTATAAGTGTTGCTTTTTCCAAATAATATATTTTGGTTTCATTTGTAAGCAACTGTCCTCAATGCCTGTACTTCTCCCCATTGAATGAAAACAATCATCTTTTAATCATATAATAATTAGAGTGACAATTATAATCATTAATAGTATATAATAGTAGGTATTTGTATTATGTATTTTCATGAGAAAATATATAAATCTGTGGTTAATATTCACCCTTAAAGAAGCATTGAAATAGTACAGCTCATGATGAAGAGCCTGAGAGAAATCAGGCCCAAGTAAAAATCATGTTGTTAGCAAGTATTAATTTTCAACAGAATTAAATATCAAATAGCTGTGCCTGAGAGATTAGGTTTGGTTAGGTTCCTGTTGCTTATTTTTATCTAGGGAGATATGGGAACACTTTTATGGATGGAGTTTTTGTATCATTTGTTTTGTTTTTTTTTACGTTATTGTCTCTATGTGACTACACACTGGATAATTGAGAGATAGAAAGGAAGTTCCCAAGATCTTCTGGATCTGAGCATTTGCTGAGGCTGTATTGTACTGTGCAATCCCCCCTCCCCAGCCCAGGATATCTAGATTTATTTAAGAGAACACTCCTTTGCTGCTTAGCCCAGAGCTTACAAGGGAATCTCTTGATAGTAAGAGATTTCCTTCAATAACAAACTAGCTAGAACTCTGCGATGTCATTAAACCTTTTTGCTTTCCAAATAAAAGTTGGTCAACAAAGAGAAGGAAACTGTCACACTTGCCTTAGTTACTCATGTAGTAAAATTTTATATGACTATTATATATGACATTTACATTCCCATGTCAGTTCAACTGATGGAGAATGAAGTGTTGCAATAAGTCTGGAGATGGGTAGTGATGCAATCATCCTACCAGTTTCTTGCTATTAATATATGTCTCTTATTCATTTTTAAAGATAGCATAAATGAGAGTACTGAATATAAATGGCTTTTGTAAGTCATTCAGGTCAGTGAAGCATGTCATTGTTTGCAACCTGAGTTCCATGAGAGCCCTGGCTGTTGATAGGCACACCATATATTTTTCTCATAAATGAAAAACACAATATTCACAGTGTTTAATGAGTAATATAAAATAATACAATATGAGTTTCCATAGAAAAAACTAGTTGCATGTACTTAATAGTATGACCTTAGTGTGTCATCTTTGGAATATATAAAGCCTATATAGAAAGGCATTGTGTAATTTATTTCTCCAGATGTAACATTAACAAACATTTTATTATGATTTATTTTTGGCTCCTTGAAAGATGAAGTAAGTTCTTTAGTATTAGCATTGCTAATGATTTTAATGAGGCATTAAAATGTTGCAGTATTGTAGGAACATTTTTCTTTTTTAAAACATTATTTCATTAATATTTCACAGGAGTTTTAATGTTAAATTGATGAAAGAACCTGAGACCATAATCCACAACATGTCAAAGTGCTTGAATAGTGGGAAAGAACCAGAAAAGGCAGGGCACAGTGATGTGGGGAGGTCTGATGAGGTGCCCCTGCACTGGAAACACTCCATGACATTACAGTCTATTATTGCTGAAATGAAAAAAAAAATTTTTTTTAATTTTCTTGCTCAGGGTTTTTCTGCCACAATCCACAGGAATCTAGCACACATAACACATACTGTTATATTCCCAGATTAGGTGTGGGGAAGCCAAGCACACAAAGAGGAGTTTTTCTTGTAGAGGACAGTCTGTTGATGGACTTCTATATTAGAATAATCTTCCTTGTTGGACATTGACAGTTTAAATCCTTTCTGCTACATACTGTTTAATAATTTCTAGTGCTTTCATGGCATCTGGGAGTATGCAGAATGCTTAAGGGCATTACATTATTTAATCCTCACAAAGACCCATATGAACTATGGGAATGTTAAAGGCAATCATCTTTTACCCCAGATCATAGTACTTGTGCAAGGAGTTACTATTTGGATAACTTAAAATTACTACAAAGTGACTATTCATAAAATATATGGACCAAAGGAAATGGGGACACAAGGATTTGTTCCTAGGTAGCAGAGTTCTTATTACAAGTCCATACTAGGAAGAATGACCGGCTTTATTTTAGGCACTGAGAAAGTTTAAACAGCAAGTGAACCAAGGACTAAGCAACCTTTGCAGCTGAGAGTGGAAATCCTGGCACAAAGGGGAACTGTTCTTGAATAAATTCTCCAATGTCACAGGCAAAAATAGCCCTTGTCATGGTTTGGCCTCAGCAGCTGCTTGTTCTGCCTGAATCAGAGCATGGCAGAATCGTATTCTGACTGGACTGTATCGCTATCTTGTACATTTCATTATCTATAAGCCTGATCCTGCCCTTAAGAAGCCCTCAAGGCTACACCTTAAACCTCCATACACCCTGTGAGTGAACACTTTTTATCACCTCTTGCTTTAGAGGAAGTGTATATTGGATCTTTAACATGGTTTCTGTGTCAGCATAGCTGATTTAGACTCAGCTCACCTGGGGGTCGTGGGACCTGAAAAACAAAACAAAAAAAGATCTCTTGGTTCTGGAACCAGATGCAGGGATATCCTACTCCATTTTCATGCCCCAGGCAGTGACTTTCAAAGTGTGGTCCTTGGGTCTTTCAGACCTGAGTAACTGGGGTAGGAGTAGGGGTGAGTAGGGTGGAGTATGGGTGAATAAAGGGAGAGGGATTGGGTACTTCTTAAAATGCAGATTCTTGGGCCCAAACCTATGGAGTCAGACTCTCCTTTGGGAAATTTTGGGAGTCTTTATTTTAAACAAGAGCCTTAGGTGATTTAGATAGCAGTAGTTCCTAGTCTTGAATTATTCCCATTATTTATTGATAGCTGGCTTATGGTAAATGTATCATATTTACTTCAGTACATAATTAGTCTGTAAAGATGCCACTTACAAGTGATTAAAAGTAGTTCCATTCACAAAATATTTGCACTACTGCTTGGCATGAGGGGTTTGCACTAACTGTAATGTTGCCATGTGTTATGTGTCAAGTACCTCTGTGAGGATGGAAAGTGGTGGTCCTATTTCAACTCCAGCATCAACCAGCTGTTTTGCAAGTGCATAAACAGTAGTTTGTCATGGTGGACAAGCTGGAAGTGCAGATCTCTTTTTTTCTATTGGCTCTCTTTAACACCTACCCCAGGACCCAAAAGATGTACAGAAAAAACTAAAAGCTGAAGTGCAAGCCAATCAGTGATACTGTTTGTTAGCTAATATGAAAGCTTCATTGAGGAGGAGATGGCTTAATACCTTGACTAAAATTAAATTTTTGTATTATCTGTGGATTTCAATTATTCATGCTATTCTAAAACTCCAAACCATGAAAAATCTAGAGCTGCTTATTACCTGTTCTAGTAGAGCCACCAATAAGTACGTGGAAGCCATTATCGGTGTAAATAGAGCAATGGACTCTGTCTCTCTACTTCATTTGTTTTTAGCATTTTAATAGGGCTCAAATTTTCGCGTCTGGCCCAAGATATGAAATTTGGTTCAGTACTACCATATTGGACTCTCTCTTAAATGTTGGAACTTATTTTTTTCCCATTGACATGAGCTGATAGAAATGTCTCATTCCATCACGTCGAGTGCCATTTAACTCTGGTGACTTCTGGTGCCCCTCAGATCATGCTGACTGTCAGGAACACCAGACCCCTAGGCCTAAACACATCGTGCACAGACTTTGATTGCATCCAGTTCATGTACCCTAAGGTATAGCAGGTTTGTGTGTCAGAAGTATGTCATAAGTATACAACATATAAACAAGATAGAAAACAAGTCTCTACCCTGACACAAACAAATTTTGATGTCTACTCTACTTTCAAAAGCATATTCTTTTAGCCCCTAGGTTCTCCCTGCCCACTGCCATCTAACCGTGAGCATGTGCGCATGCACACACACACACACACACACACACACACACACCTCACTGAATTAACAAATTCCATTCTTTAAAAAATGGCAGAAAAGACCCAGAAATACTGAAAAGGATAACTTCCAATGAAATGTGTCTTGGCCTGCTTTAATGCTTTTCAAAATGGACGGTTTGGTTTAGAAGGAGTTTTTATTTGCATCCTTTTTGTCATAGTATTTTGTTAGGTACACATCACTGCAACTAATATGCATATATTTAGAGTCATCTAAAGAGTTTTATATTATCAACAGAAATAGAACTCCAAAGGGACCTAAAAGACATACAGGAGAGAACAGGTACCTTTAAATAAGCAAACATATGCAGATTAATAAATAGAATAATACCTTCTTAATAGTAGGTGGATAAGCTAGTGGCCACTAAAGCCCCTTCTGGTGCTAACGTTCTATGGTTCTGTGGTGCATTGGTTAAGAGAATAAGCTTTGGAAAGACTGTCAAGGTGTGAATTTCAATTCTTCCACTTGTGAACTGTTTAAGGCTGGTAAGTTATTTAACCTTTCTGTGTGTATTTTGTCATCTAGAACTGAGTTTAGTGTCATTGTGAGGATTAAATGAATTAATACAAACATCTGTTATATAGTAAGTATTCAGTGAAGTTTTATTAATTATAATAATCTATTGAGCACCTATAATGTACCTTGAGATACTATGAAGAACATGGAAAAATATTTGACATAGTTTTTTCTTAATAAATTTACAATATATACCTATGGACAGAAGATTTATAAAAATGTTATTCAAGAAAAATTATGAAACAGCAAGGTGCTGTCATACATCACCATAGGAGACAGAGAAGAGAAAAGTATAGGGGAGTAGTATGACCAGAGGACATGTGATGAGAAGGTCGGATGGAGCTCATCTTTGAAGGATGGGTAGTATTTCGGTTGGTGGGATGATGAAGGAATGGTTTTAAACAGTGAACCAAGAAATTGAAATGGGAATAAGATTGTCAAATTAAGAATTTGACAAATTGTTGTTAAATAGTTGTCAAGTTAAGAATTCAGCCAAAAAGTAGGGTGGGGCTAGATTATGGAGACTTGGACATTGGCAGAGGAATTTCAGTAGAAATTCCATTAGAATTTCTGGCAGTAGAAAACAATTAGAAAGTTCTAATCACTTAGATATAATCACTGATGTGCCATGATGAAATTTAAATATACCTTGGCTATTGAAATTGGAGAGATAGAGACACGGAATCAATTATAATAGTGGTTCCAAATCTGTTGTGTGTAAGAATCAATTGGAGGGCTTTAGCCTGGGGTGAGTAAGGCTGTGGTGGTCTGAGAATCTGTATATGCAAAGTTTTTTCAAAGTATTGTAAATATATTGAAGTACTTGTGATATGAAAGTGTTAGAGCATCCAGGATTTGAGAAGCACTGAAGTTATCGATTCATTCCAGGCAGAAGGCCCTGGACTACAGTCATGGCCATGGGAGTGAAAAGGACTATTTGGATTTGAATGACGTATTAAAGAAAGAAATACATTGGTGGTGGATTGACTAGAGAGAATTAAAAAAAAAAGTCAAAGATTACTTCTAAGTTTTTACTGTGATGGAAGAGAGAAGAAAGGTAGTTTGAAGGAAGGCATGCTGAGATAAGTTATGAGCCAGTTGAGTTTGAATAGATGGCAGTTTGACAGGGCATACATATCCTGGAGGCAGGTAGAACTTAAAGACTGGAACACAAAGGTCAGGACTAGAGACAGGATTTTGGAGTCACTGGCATAGAGTTGGTTGTTGAAGCCACTAGAGTAAATACACTCGTAAGTGGAGAGATGAGAGACCAGTGTTAGGAGTAGAACCTGGGTATGATACCATCCACTGGAGAAAGAGGCAGTAAAGGGATTTCAGTCAGCAAAGGAGACAAGTTAGGTCATTTAGAATGTGAGATGATTGAACTGGAGGCTTTTGAAAGTTTTAAAAGTGGTTATAAAACTAAGTAGATCATCTGATTGGTGTCTATGAAGTCTTAATGGGCGGCTTACATGCAGAATATAACTGTATTGTGAAAGAACTCAATTTGACGATTAACCGCTTGTATCAGTTTTCCATTGGTTCAGGTGTAAGGATTTGAAGTGGCAGCCTTGCAACATAACATTAGGGTCTGGTACGTCTCTCTTCTAGGGGATGAATAAAATTCCCATAGGGAGAAAGTGGAAAGGAGAAAAGATCACTTACTATGTAGTATGTGCTATCTTTTCACTTTACATGTGTGAGTTTAATCTTTACAGTTGCCCTAAAAGATAGGTATATTATACATATTTTATAGATGAGAAAAGTTTGACACATAATGATTAAGTAACTCACCCAATGAAACATGGTTAGAAAGAGGAGTATTTGGGATTCTAATCAAGATTTTCTTATTCCAAAATATGTGTTTTTTGATAAAGTTTATAAAAATTTTTCAACTGGATTGTCTTGAATGGCGGAAAAGAATGAATTTATATTTAAGGGGATGAGAAGCAGTCTACTGAGAGTGGGAATTGTTTGAATTCTTATGTTTTACAAATTCATGTATATTTTACATTCTATTTTTTTTTTTTTAAAGATTTTATTTATTTATTTAATTGACAGAGAGAGAGACAGCGTGAGGGGGAACACAAGTAGGGGGAGTGGGAGAGGGAGAAGCAGGCCTCCCGCCGAGCAGGGAGCCCGGTGCGGGGCTCGATCCCAGGACCCCAGGATCATGACCTGAGCCGAAGGCAGTCGCTTAACCAACTGAGCCACCCAGGCGCCCCTACATTCTATTTCTTTATCTGTGTTCATTTTAATGTAACATAATGTTTTGGATCCGTTAATATGTACCATTTTTCCAGTAGCTTCAGATACTCCCTGGAATACTACCTGGTACCTCCTGAGGGTACACAGCACTATATCTTAATTAACATTTTGTGCCTGGTGCATAGTAGGCACTCAAAGAGTTAGAAAATTAGTGTATCAAAGGGCCATAGAAGGTAGCTGAAATATGGGATGGTTTCAAAGGCTTGCCAGAAATGGATAAAGTTTATATTCTGTGAATTGCTGTGTGGTCCAGTGGAGGTATTTAAGTTTATTATACATAGAAGGGATATGAATAGTATGTGTAGGGGACTGTTGGTTTGGTGAGCTTGGATGTAGAGTTGTCTTAGATGAGAATAAGGTCTGGCATGTGATTTTGCTAATGGGAGGCAAAGTCAGAAATCAGAAACTCTGAAGTGAGATCTCTGAATATTAGAGGGACCATTGACCTGTATGTGGTGATTGAAGAAATGAAGGTTTAGGAAGTCATCAGGCATTTATGTTAATGATAAATCTGACAGCTTTGAAATTTCATCAAACAGGAGACTGCTACCATGTTGTAGTCATATATTTGTCATTCATTAATTCATTCAGCAGACATATATTGAGCACTTACAGTGTGTCAGGCACAGGGCTAGGTAAGGTGCTGATTTTAAAGATAAAATGGGGCATGTGGCTGGCTCAGTCGGTGGAGCATGCGTCTCTTGGTCTCAGGGTCATGAGTTCTAGCCCCATGTTGGGGGTAGAGAGTACTTAAAAAATTAAAACATTTTAAAGATAAAGCGGATGTGGTACTTGCCCTTAAAGAGCTTAGAGTCTGTTTCAGGAACTGAGAGAGTATCTATCATATAAGGTAAAGAGCAATAATAACAGTAAGAAAATCATATATCAAATATCAGTAAGAAGCTCAAAGAAGGAGAGGTTTCTTCCTGGGAGAATCAGGAATTTCTTTTGGAAGAGACAGCATTTGAGCTAAGTCTTAAAAGATGAATAGGATTTGATCACTTACAGATGTACTACTCATATGTTTACTAGCCTCTTGGCATGAATTACTCTCACCTAAGTGAGAGCAAGTAACATGTAGGTTTAGAAAGCAAAATTCACCTGATTTTTTTTTTCTGCATACGTGGAACACCTTTCAGTAGTCAAAATACCTAAGCAGAATGATACATAGGCCAAGATGTTATATTTTGTCTCTAAATTTATCTCTTTCTATAACAATTATCATACCATTTTGTGTTTTCTTAGAAGGGAGAATTTGGACATATGCAATTTTCTGTTGAGGACATCATTAAGTAACAGAATTTATTAACAACTATAGTTGAACCAAAGGACACATCAACTGATTGTTAGTTCCCTGGCACCAAATCAAGATATATTGTCAATATTTGTGTTAAACATTCCATTTTAACAGTGCAAATACATATTCATTAGCAGGCAGAGTAACCTTAGAGTTTGCACTTTGCATATGCTTGTTATTTTCATGAAGTCTGAGCAGGTTTTAAAACTTTGCATGACTTCCTGCATGTAATCTCAGAGTCTGTCATTCACATGTAGAAAACTCACCTCTCTATTTAGCCCGTGGTTGGTAAGAGATAGACATTTACAGGGCCCCTCTGCCCTTGAGCTGTTCCATTAGTGCATGGAAAGCACCTTGCAGCCTGTGACAAGCGCAGCAGATCGGCACTAAATCAAAAATCAGTGCCAGCCAGGGATCTAAGCCACCATGAAGGTCACAGCCATCAACTGCATGCCATCTCAATCCAAACAAAACACATTGGATACAGGGGGGATTTTCACAACTCACAATAGGTGACAAACACTTCATGTTAGAGTAATCCATAGCAGTGAAACTGGGAACTGACCTTTTAAGTACTTTTGAGTATTTAATCAAACTTTGAAAAATCTGGAGGTAGTTTTTGATAATATTTTACATTTAAAAGCAACAAAAACAAATAAAACCTTCACAGCATGGTGTTACTGTAATCAAGATTTTGATGAAGAATATTTTTTGTTTTTGGTATTCATGTGTGCTTTTAAGAAACAAAATCATCAGAAACTGTATATAAAAATTTTCATTTGCTTTCTTGAAATATGTGCAATTTGATTCATTATGAAATGAACAATTTATGCTTTAAGCTGCCCAGTTTTACTTATTCTGAGAGTTTATAATTAGCATTTATATTAAATAGGAAATATTAAGACTAGCCTGACTTTAGTACAACTTTACCTTCAGCAGTGTAGTTCAACTGAATTTGGTGAATTTGAATCTACATATTATAGAATTTCTACACTATCTAGTGAAGGTTTTAAATAATATTACATTATTTAAATGTTATGGATCAAATTCCCTTTTCACCTATAACACACACACACATCCAGAAGGTAAAAAAAGTATGAAAATTAATTTATAAATTTTCTACCTACTTGATAGGTTTTCTTTTATAATTCTGAGACTTAATTGCCTCGGTTAATAAGAAGGATTGGATAGCCAAACGAAATAAGCCAGATTTTGCTAAATTAACTTGGAAAATGCCTGTGCTTTACAAAATGAAAAGCTTATATGCAAAAGTTATTTTCAAAATGGAACCAACATGTTAATGTGACATGATTGAATTATATAACACTGTTATGGGGGTGGGATGTGGCAAAGGTTAGTTCTTCTACCTTTGATGTGATAACTGACAAGGGCTAACATAAGAGATACATACATTATTCTTACCAAAATTAACTTTTGGAAATGATAAACAGCAAAGCAGTGGATGCAGAGAAAAAATGAAATTCTCTTTACAGTCTAATCAGGTTCATAGTGACCAAGACTATTTTGAGAATGTGCCATTTCAGTAACCCAACTATGTCTACCACTGAGTGAGTTCATGGTTAATTTACACTAGCTGGTGAAGTTTCATGAAACTGAAAATCCAAGCAGTCCAGCAGGAGGGTATGTAATGGAAGAATGCCATCTGCTGGTGAACCCTGTCAAATCTGTATTTAATTAGGAAAGCCTGAGGACACAATCTTTGCAGACCAGGAAGATTCAAAGTTTGTGGAAGCATTTTTTTTTTCCTTCTGACAAATCTGCTGTCATTAAGCTGATACATACCTTTGATATACATTATTCATTTTAAATTAACTTGATTACTCATTTCATGGAGTCACTAGTCAGGAAAGGAAATGGGCGCAAAGGGCTTTTTTTTTTTTCCCCCCTTTTTACCAATTTACAAAGTTTTTGTGTTCATCATTCATCAGTAGTCAGCCAGTGAGTCTGTTCTGTTTAAAAGCTCTGGCTTTTCACTTAATGCATCCCATCTGTTTCTGAAATAAATTGCAATAATCCGTGTTTAATTTTAATCAATGTATTACTAAATATGCAAATTATATTAAAAGCCGTGGTTTGAAAAAGCTTTCATTTGTAAATATGGTAGCTTAAAACAGGAAGCATATCTAAAAGCCATTTAGCTACAGTAGCCTAACTCTTACACTGTAGCTGATTTATAAAGCAGATCACAAGTTGATCTTTCTCCCACAAGGGGATATGTAAAACTGTTGCATATCAGATTTTGTTAACATCTGATGGGCTAGTGCTAACACTGTAAGAGACTCATCCTTCAGCAACCGTGTCTTTGACATTTAAATTAAGGTAATCTTATTCTATTCTACATCTTTTTATTATTATTATTTTTTTACACAACCTAACATATGAATTTGCGTGATTGGTATATGAATCACAGTTAAAGCAATTTGAGCAAGCTTTCAATCAATCTTAAATTTTTAGTGTCTAATTTACTTGTGATTTGCATAATTAATTGTGGAAGGGATCCTTTGGGAATCTCTCTTTCCCCCCTTTTCCTTTCCTACCTTGTGTCTTGTTCACTGACTAGACAGAGTGGGAATGATATTGGAGTTCTTTAAGGTCTGCTGGATGACTTTGTTAGGAATCTGGAAATTACATGTTACGTTGCTGGGTCTCATGGGGCTAGAATAAGGAGTAAATTCTGAAAATTATATCTGTTATCTGCAGAACAGTCTATTAACATAGTTGTCGCTGAATTGTATATGTAATTTACCAAGCAGTTACCTTAAAGGAGAATTTTGGAATTTTTTTCTATATACAGGTCATGAGTTTATAGGAATACATATAATCACGTTCATATACAGAATTCTGTCTTTTACTAACTGTTGTTCTGGTTTGAGACATAACCTAAAGTGTAGTCTTATCAGTCAGAGGTTGGAACAGAGTTTCAACTGTGTTCTTAAACACAGTCATTAAAAATAAAATTACATAAGCATACATTAAAATAAATTACACAGAAAACAAAGGTAATAAATGCTCAAACATCACTTCCTAATTACTGTGCTATATTTTCTTGTTATTTATGCTTGTAAGGTTTTTACATCTGTTTCTTCTATCTGTATGGTGAAAATACTAGATAATGATGTGCTACAGTGCATTTTTCCAAATTCCGTATTTAGTAACATCAAATTGGTAGCTTGTAATAGGCCTTGGTGGGAGTATTTACACCACTGAAATTGGCAAATGCTACACATACATCAAGGCTTTTTCTCCTCCATGAAGCTAATTGTTAACCAGCACATCACTGTCTTTAATTATAATAGACGTGCTCTGTATATGTTATCTGTTATTTATTCTTGGGCTCTTATAAGAGAAAAACAATATAATTCTCACAGATCCCTTTACAAAAAGCAGAATATGTATTTGACTTCCTATGGAATCTTAGCCCCAGTTTGTTGAACTTTAAAAATTAACTTTTTCTTCCTATGATAATAGATAATATGGAAAATACAGAAATATTTTTTCAGTGACTGCATTATGTTGAAAGGAGTAAAGTCACTTCATATTCAGAGTTTACTAAACAATTTGTGTCTTTTTTATTAGTTTACCAATTTATTGCTATCAAGCAATCCTGAGATTAGAATGTGTTAGAAAACTAGTTTGTGGAATAAACTCACTGCAACAGTATAAATAGTAGAAGTATGCCAAGGACCATCTTTGTTAGCAATAAACTTACTTCTCTATGCAGAAGATTTATTAATAATGTATCAGGACGTTTAATAATCAGTGTAAACAAATTAAAAACCTCAGCTTGTGATTCAAGGTCATTTTCAAATTGGAAGTGACCTCAGCCCATCCTAAGAGGGTAAAAATCAGTAGGGCCAAGTCCTCTGGGGAACACAGTGCAGGTCTGCAAGGCTCTTCTGGTGAATGTACCAATCTGCTCTGCTTCCACAGGCACTTTGTGTAGCCAGACTCCCTGGGAAAGGTGGGCTGTCTGCTGTTGCCTAGCACTTATATAAGAATTTTCTGTTTTCAGTTTCCTTGCCTGTTTTCTGTTCTTGGTTTTATACTCACTGAAAAGAAATAACTCATAATCCATTAAAAATATAACCACGGTTAAGTTTTCCTCTCCTAAACAAAAAGAGAATTCAAGATCTATGATTTTTTTCTTGATAAAAGTTTTTTTAAGTTAAATATTAATTAAAAATATGTTAAGATCTGGGGGTCCCTGGGTGGCTCAGTTGTTAAGCATCTGACTTTGGCTCAGGTCATGATCCCAGGATCCAGGGATGGAGCTCCCCCATCGGGCTCCCTGCTCAGCAGGAAGCCTGCTTCTCCCTCTCCCACTCCCCCTGTGTTCCCTCTCTCGCTGTGTCTCTCTCTATCAAATAAATAAATAATAAAATCTTTAAAAAATATATGTTAAGATCTGAAGAACAAAATTTTTATGATTACCTATGTGCCTACTCTTATATATGTATAAAAAACATTTGAAGTACCTTGTGTTTCCATCCCTTCCCCATCGACTTAAGGTCATCATTATACTGACTTGGAGTTTTCATTTGCTTTCTTTTACTCAGCATTTTGACATATTTTTTCTTCTAAACAATATATTGATTAATTCTGTATGATTTTGATATTTATATAAAGAGAATTATACTTGCATATATTCTTTTATACTTTATGGCTTCCACCATTAGTCATTAATTTTCACTGTCATATAGTACTCCATTGTAATGAATATGCTACAGTTTATTCATTCTATAAACATATAAACATAAACATATCTGGAAGAGTTTCTTTATGTAGTGTCAAATTGTTTTCCAAAATGATTATACTGATTTATACCACACATAGCAGTGCGTGTGTATTAGTGCCTCACATCAATACTTAATATGGTCAGAATTTTAAATTTTTACAGACTTGACATATTTGAAATTTTATCTTACTGTGCGCCTCTTTCATCTGTTTATGCTATGGCTACTTGTACTTCTTTGTGAAATGCTTGTTCAAGTATTCTTTTTTCTATTGGGTTGTATGTCTTTTTCTTACTGATTAATAGTAGCTCTTCGTATATTTTGGGTTCAACTTCTTTTGGCCATTTAGAGGGTATTACAAATAACTTTTTCCAGTGGTTATCTATGCTTTTTTTTTTTTTTTTTTTAAGAGGGTCGCAGAGGGGCAAAGGGAGAGAGAGATTCTTCAGCAGGCTCCGTGCCCAGCACCGGGGCTGACACAGGGCTCGATCTCGTGACCCTCAGATCATGACCTGAGCCAAAATCCAGAGTTGGATGTAACTGGTTGAGCCACCCAGGTGCCCCTATCTATTTACTTTTCTTTATAGTATCTTTTGGTAAACAGAAGTTTGTAACTTTTCCCGACTGTGTGCAATGCCACTTTACTAAAAAATCAAGTCTGCTTCTGGGATATTTTTTTCTGCTGGTTATTTTGTCTACTAGTGTGCCAATACCATTGTCTTAATTGTTCTAGCTTTATAATATACAATAATATCTGGTAAGGGTAATCTCATTTGTTTTTCTTCCTTAAAAGTGCCTCAGCTATTCTTGGCCCTTTTTATATAAAATTTAGAATCAGCCTGTTTCCACAGAGAAATCTTGTTAAGATTTTGATGGGACTAGTATTGAATCTTTATATCTTTATGAACTTGTCTTCCAGTTAAGAGTATAAGAAATATCTCTATTTATTTAGTAGTTCTCTAGTTTCAACAAAATTTTATAATTTTTCAATAAGGATCATATACATTGTCTGTTAGAATGATTTCTAGGCACCTTACTTTTTTTATGTTACTTTAATTTATGTCTCTTTTTGATTTTAGATAATTGTGGATTCACATGCAGTTGTATGAAATAGTATAGAGAGGTCTCTTGAACACTTAGGCCTAGTTTGTCTCAATGGTAATCTTTTATAAAACTGTAGTATAATATTATAACCAAGAAATTAATGTAAGTCACTGATTTTATTCAGATTTCCCCAGTTTTAATTGTATGTGTGTGTGTTAAACTGTATACTTTTGTCACCTATTGTTTACAATATCCAAGATAGGAAAGCAACCAAAGCGTCCACTGATAGATGAATGGATAAAGAAGATGCAGTGTACTTATATATGCATATGTATGTGTACACACACACACATATACATACATACATGATGGAATATTACCCATCCATTAAAAAATAATGAAATCTTGCCATTGGTGACAACATAGTTGAACCTAGAGAGTATAATGCTAAGTGAATTAAGTCAGACAGAGAAAGACAAATACCATATAATTTTTGGGATTGGCTTTTTTCACTCAGAGACTCATCCAAGTTGTATGTATCAATAGTCTGTTCATTTTGATTGCTTAGTAGTGTACCATGGTATTTATATACCACAGTTTCTTTCATCGTTTACCTGTTGATTCTAGTTTTTTAGCAATTACACATAAATCTGCTATAAATGTTGATGTTTAGGTTTTTGTGTGAAAATAATGTTTATTTTTCTGGCATAAAGACTTAGGAGTGCAGTTAGTGAATTGTGTGATAGTTGCATGTTCAGTTTTTAAGAAGATTATCAAACTGTTTTCTAGAGAGGTTATACATTTCACATTCCCTTCAGTAATGCATGAGTGAGCCAGTTTCTCTGCTTCTTTGCCAGCATGTTAATATTTTTTATTTTTGTCATTTTGATATGTATGTAGTAATGCCTCATTTTGGTTTTAATTTAAATTTTCCTAGTGGTTAATGATCTTGAACATGTTTTTATGTGTTTATTTTTCATCTCTGTATCTTCTTAAGTAAAATGTTCATTTTTCCCCATTTTCTTACTGTAACTTTTGTTTTTTACTATTGAGTTTTGAGAGTGCTTTATATATTCTAGATACTAGTCCTTTGTTAGATATGTGATTTGTAAATATTTTCTCCTGGTCTTTAGTTTGTCTTTTCATTCTCTTCCCCTGGGCTTTCACAGAACAAGTTTTTAATTTCAATGTGGCCCATTTTATCAATTTTTCCTTTTATGGATCATTGGTGTCAAGTCTGAGAACTATTGGTTTAGCCCCAGATCCTGATAATATTCTCTTAGGTGATTTTCTAAAAGTTTTATAGGTTCATATTTTATATTTAAATCTGTGATTCATTTTGAGCTAATTTTTGTATAAGGTATGCAGTTTAAGTCAAGGTTCTCTTTCTCTCTCTCTCTCTTTCTTTACTTATGGATGTACAGCATAATTTATTGAAAATGTTGTCCTTCCTTCATGGAATTGGTTTTGCACCTTTGTCAAAAGTAAGT
This sequence comes from Halichoerus grypus, assembly GCF_964656455.1. NCBI lineage: Eukaryota > Metazoa > Chordata > Mammalia > Carnivora > Phocidae > Halichoerus > Halichoerus grypus. Next base: position 94,661,368 of record NC_135713.1, read on the forward strand.
ATAGCATATTTGTGTGGGTCTGTTTCTGGGTCTGCCATTTTGTTCCTTTGATTTATGTGTCTGTTTCTCTGCCCATACCACACCGTCTTGATTACTCTAGCTATATAGTAAGCCTTAAAATAGACAGAATAATTTTTCCCAATTCTTCTCTGTCAAGATTGTTTTAACTACTCTTGGGCGTGTGCCTTTCCATATGGATTTTAGAATAATCTTATCTATAGAAAAAATGTTGCTAGTATTTTGATAGGAATTGCATTTGACTATAGACCAGTTTGGGGAGAATTGACATTCTAGCTATAATGAGTCTTACAATTCATGGGTGTGATATATGTCTCTATTTATTTTAGTTTTCTTTGACTTCTTAAAATCAGCATTTGGTAATTTTTAGCATATAGATTATATACATGTTAAGTGTATAAGCAAGTTTTTCATTTTCCTTGGAGTGATTATAAATTGTATTGTGTTTTTAATTTCAGTTTTGACATGTTTATTACTATAATTGATTCTTGTGTGTCCTTTATATTTATTTAAATTACTGATAGATTGATTTTAACAATTTTATTTCATGATTTCTATTTGTCCTACCTATTCTGTGTTTCTTTTTCTCCTCTGAAGCAGTAGCTTATTTTTTTCATTCAATTTCTTCCCTATTATCGAATTTTATGCTCTATTATTTTTATTTTGGTAGTCATTCTAAAATTAGCTTTTGAGTTCTAACTTAAGAAAATCTAACATTAATCAATATAATCACCCCTTTTTAAACATACAAGGTTGTTAACATTTTAACTCTAATCACATCACTCCTGGCTTACATGCTTTGACTTACATGCTATTGTTGTTATAGATTATAATTTTATTTATCATTTTTGTTTAGCTCCATGAAACATTACTATTGCTATTTTATAAGAAGCAGTGTTTGTTTAAATCTAATCACATGTCTACCATTTTCTCAAATGGAGATGACTTTCCTTCTATCTGAAGTGTGTACTTTTGAAAGAAACTTATCCTTTTGTCATTATGATCATATGCATGTTAGACCTTCTTACTCCATGGTCCATGTCTCTTAACCTTTCTTTTATATTTTCTATATCCTTGTTTGGTTTGTACAAATATGATTCTGCTGTATTTTGAATAAATCACTGTAATCTACCTTCTAGTTCACTATTTTCTCTTTACCTCCTATTAACCTGCTATAGAATTTATTCATTGAATTTTAAATTTCAATTATTATATACTTGGTTCTTTTTCAAATGTTTAGTTATAATTTATTTTCTCATTTTTTACTCCTACCTTAATTCTTTTTCACTAAATATATTGAAATACTTCTATTCTGTGATAGATATTCTAACATCTAAAGTTTTCATACATTTGATCCTGTTTTTTGTTATTTTTGTTGGTTTTTATTCATAGCAGTTTGTGTTCTTGTGTGTTTTGTGAATTTTAATGACCATGAGTTGATATTTTTTAGAATACTGGGAATTCTTTGAGGCTTGCCTTGGAGGTGAGTTACACCAGGGAAGATTTATATTTCCTTCTGTTTTACGTCTGGAATCGCTTAATTCTTGGCTTGAGGTTTCTTTAGACTACCCAGATAGTATGAATTCAGGATACAAACCATAATATATTGCAGTTAATAATACTTGGGGGGGTTTTGTTTTGTTTTATTTTGTTTTGGGGTTTTGTTTTGTTATGACTCTCCATTTATTCTGCACTAAAGTCAGGCAGTTTTCCCTGCAATTCTTTTTGGGGGCTTGAGGGAAGTGGATTGGGATTATTTTTAGTAAACTTTACATAAAAGGTATAGCACTCTGTGTCTCATCTTTATTAAAGGAATCACTTATTATGCTTTATAACGTGAGCAAGCCCTAGTCTTTTTTTCTTCCTCTCAACTTCTGGGAGGCTGTGGAAATCTAAGATCAAGTCATTTAAGTAGGTATATGCTCTCAAAAGAAGAGTAGATTGCTGTGTTGCATTTACCTCTCTGGGTTCTCGTATTCACTTAGTTTTGACTTCTAAATATTCTTTAGTATCTTGCCAGGTGACTGATGACTTAAAAAAAAGAGGTTTTAATACTTAATCTAGCATTTTAATATTTTCATTAGGAGGTCAGGCAGGTATCTAGCCCACCATACTAATAGAAATGGATGTTCATTTTTCTTTTGAAGGCAATTAAAGTGAAGGTTATAGTTATCCTTACTAGTACTCACAATGACTTAATTTCTGAACCTAAGATAGATACTTTGGTTCAAAATTAACAAAGGGCATATAACTAAATAAATCATCTATCACATATAGATATTCAGTGTGGGGGGATCCCCTCTATAAATAAATTAACAAAAGTAAATGTTAGAACAAATGGGAACATCTGTACTGTTATGGCTTCTCTCCCATTTTTTTTTACAATTTTTTTTATCAAGATGTATGAGATGTTCTTTACAACAATCCTGTGAAGTTCCTATTTCCTTTGTGCAATCAAGGTGTTCTAAGAGTTGAAGCTGGTAATGAATGAGGATAATAATAGCTGCATTATATTTCATTGACTTGATATATTCTTTTTGTTTTAAAGTTTTTACTTAAATACCAGTTAGTTAACATACAGTGTAATATTAGTTTCATGTGTACAATTTAGTGATTCAAAACACTTCCATACAACACCCGGTGCTCAACACAAGTGTACTCCTTCATCTCTATTCTGTTTCCCCCATTCCCCCACCCACCTCCCCCCTGGTAACCATCAGTTTGTTCTCTATAGTTAGGAGTCTGTTTCTTGGTTTGCCCGCCTCTCTTTTTTGTTCCTTTGTTCATTTGTTTTTTTTCTTAAATTCCACATATGAATGAGATCATATGGTATTGGCCTTTCTCTGACTTATTTCACTTAGCATTATACTCTCTAGCTCCAACCACGTTGTTGCAAATGGCAAGATTTTCATTCTTTTTTTATGGCTGAGTAATACTCTGTTGTATATATTTACCACCTTTTCTTTATCCATTCATCAGTTGGTGGACATTTGGGCTCTTTCCATAATTTGGCTATTGTTGATAATGCTGCTTTAAGTATTGGGGTGCATGTATCCCTTTGAGTTAGTATTTTTGTATCCTTTGGGTAAATACCTAGTAGTGCAATTGCTGGATTGTAGGGTAGTTCTATTTTTAATTTTTTGAGGAAGCTCCATACTGTTCTCCAGAGCGGCTGCATCAGTTTGCATTCCCACCAACAATGTAAGAGGGTTTCCCTTTCTACACGTCCTCACCAACACCTGTTGTTTCTTGTGTTGTTAATTTTAGCCATTTGACAGGTGTGAGGTGATATCTCATTGTAGTTTTGATTTATATTTCCCTGATGATGAGTGCTGTTGAGCATCTTTTCATGTGTCTATTGGCCATCTGGATGTCTTTGGAAAAATGTCTATTCATGTTTTCTGCCTACTTTTTAACTGGATTATTTGTTTTTTGAGTGTTGAGTTTTATAATTTTTTTATGTATTTTTCTTTAATTGTCACTTGTTAGCATTCAGGTTAGTTCCAATCTTTTGTTGTTTTTTATTTTTTTGTTATAAACACTAAGGTCATAAATATTATATGCATTTTCATCCTCTTTTTTTACTTATAAGAGCATTCTTTGAAATAGGATTTTTGGGTAATAGAGTATGGAAAACTTTAATTATTAAAAGTCTCATTTAGGTATGGTGACTTTTGAGATACTACATTTTCAAGTTTCATGTAATAAACCTCAGAGAACCAAGAAAAACTTTATACTGTTGTTATGGTGGTAACCTCAGGATCTTTACTAGTAATTTTTTTCCAGGACTTTGACTGCTCTTGTATCTGCTCATTTGTAAAAAGACTTTTTCCTTTTAGTTGTCAAACTGTCTCCTTCATTAGTAGAAGCCCATAGGCCTTAGATGTGAAACAGGTTTATACAAGTTGATTGCAATACAATAGTTTGAATTTAGACAAAAAACTGTTTGAAATGGAAGAAGAATTATGTAAACTCTTAGCACTATATTTAAAAAGATTACTGGTTTACTTGGGCCTGAGCAGCATGGCTGTAACCAGGGTACATAGGTATAAGAGCACCTGGCTCCTGGGGTCCCAAATAGACCAGGTTGGGCCACTTGCCACTGACAAAATCCAAAGGCACAGAGAGAAATGGTGGTGAAACAGGAAGGGAATTTATTTCAGTGAGTCCAATACTGGGAAGACAGCAGACTAGTGTCTCAAAGACTGTCTCCAAAGTGCTGAAAATACTTCTACATTTATATAAGGAAAATGTGAGACAAAGGTCTATGAAGGTGGGCAGTAAAGGTCAAGTTGATCATTGTCTTGGAGTTAATCTCTTGAGGTCAATCACTCATGGTCTTGCTGGCTCAGGGTAGTCCTTATTGCTTGAGAAGGTAATTTCGTTTCCCGTCATGGGAGGCTTTGCCCTCTGTGTCTTTTTTTTGTTTTTTTGTTTTCTTTAAGTAGACTCCATGCCCAGTGTGGAGCCCGATGTGGGGCTTGAACTCACAACCCCAAGATCAAGACCTGAGCTGACATTGAGAGTTGAACGCTTAACCGACTGAGCCACCCAAACATCTCTGCCCTCTGTGTCTTTTGCCCGAGTAAGAGACAATCTGGAAAGAAGAACTTAATCATTTAGGAAGTACAGACTGGCCTCTAAATATCTATCCACTCTTGAAAAGTTGTGAGAATTGAGATTTAAAAATTGAGATTCTTTGACCATTTCCATTAGTTAGCTTGTAGCAACAAGACAAGCTGGGGTTCTTGGTGCTGCTGCTATTGTACCTACTAAGCTATGTCCACAGAATTACCAAAGCAAGACTCATTCCATAGGGTCCTGCCAGCTACTAGAGTGACACCCAACCCTGCTCCCACCTCCTTTTACAGAGTATGGAGAATATGAGATACCATAACCATTTCCCTCTCAGGTGAGTATCTTTCCTTTTTCCTCCTCCCTGGGTTGAGGGAGGCTAGGAAATAGTCTTAAAGATTGCTTAGGTTTTATCTTGTGACTGTGTTCTCTTTGCAAAGGCCTAGTTATGTAGAGTGAAAAGAACCTACTCTTGTTTCCCCACCAGGGAAGAAGAAGTAATCTTAATCAGATTAATTTAAATTTTCTTTTTGGGGACTGATGCAGTACCATTTTAAAGTCCTGACCACCAAGCTGTCAGGAAGTCTCATTGGATCCAAAGTTGGTTTATGAGGACATCCTTCTATCCTGAAGACTGTCATTGTTATTATTGCTGCTATATTTATTATTATCATCTTTTTTTACATTGCTGTATTTTTTTGGCTGTTGTACAAATAGTGTGCTAATTTTAGACCAACTCTAGACCAAGTGTTATTATTATCCTCATTTTACAGGAAACTGAGGCTTAGGTTAAGTATCTTTTCTGATGCAACAGAGCTAGGATTCAAACCTATTCTTGCTCTTAGCCAGTTCTATGTACTATATTTATATTGCCTCTCTATTAATATTAGAAAATAATCCATCTAAAATCTCTACAGGCTTTCAGTTCAAAGTGTAACCCACAGACCAGCATCAAAGGCATTACCTGGCTGCTCATATTTAAAGAGGCAGAATCAGCCCTACCCCACACCAGACCTGTTGAGTCATAATTTGTACTTTAACAAGATGCTCATTTGATTCTTATGCACATTAAAATTTGAGAAGGGCTGCTCTAAAACAATACTAAAGAGGCAGATTAGCTTGATCAAGGAAGATGTTCTGGAGGTGGGACATTAACTGATACTTGAAGATGGGTAATTCCAACTTTGTCTACACATGATATGTAGTAATACTGAAAACTACTTCTGAAAAAAGTAAGCAAACAAAAACCTCTTCAGTTTTCTAGTCATTACCTGATTGGTCAATGTATTTATCCTGACCTCATTACAAGACACGTAGTAGATATTCAATAAATACTTTAAAATGTGTTTTAAGACTCAGCTTCTTGGTGTGATATGCAGGTCCTCTCATCTGTCTTCAGGATACATTTTTAGTCCTAATCCCACTACACATTTCCATCTGTTTTATATTTCAGTCACATTTAAATAATTTTTCATTCACTTATTTTTTATGCACTATATTCATCCATATAGCAAATATTTGTTTTGCCTCTATATCTACCAGGCATTGCAGAAGCAGTATATATTGACTGTATATATTATCTCATTTTCTGTATTCTTGATCCTCTGGCATTTGAGACCTTGATCCTGAAAAATCTGTCCCTCCCAGGGCTATCTAATTCCTAGAGGTAGGAAACACCTCCCCTGTGAGCATGCTTTTGATCTACAAGCCAACCAATGCAGAGCCCGCACCCAACATGCTCTTTATCAAACTCACACACACCAAGCATATATTTCCCCTTGACCTAAATCACTCTAGGACCAGGTACTAGACAACTAAGGACAATCCCTATAGCTGAGAGCCCTCTGAAATCATTCAAACTCTCCAATCCTAAATTTACTGAGAGGACCTATCCTGCTTTGCCCTTCCTTCCCAAGACCGCTCCAATAAAGACCCTGGGCGATGCTCTCCCCACTTCCTCATCTGCCAACCTTAGTATTTCCCTATGTGGCCCTGTGGACCATGCCATGCCTCCTGTTTTTAGGTATCTGTGAGTATCAACTTCTTCCTTCATCACAATCATTTGTGTGTTTTTGTGTCTTACTGTATCTGATGAAAACAAATCCCCAGTGCATTTCTAGAACAAAGCGGTTAACAATGGTTATTCTCATAGAAACTTCATTCTAGGTAGGGGCAGATAGGGGAGGAAGAAGATGTAGGTAAGTTGGTATTCACTTTATATGCACCAAAATATCTGTACTGATTATTACAGCCAACGTCTGTTTTGATTGGTCAGTCGCCATACCAATCATTAAAGATTTTGAATAACATCTCTCTTAGGCAAACTCTAATCCCATTTTTCGTATCAACTAAGTTTCTTTAGAGAGTAAGGGATGAGGCAGGAACTGAAACCTTAGTCTTGGGATTTAAAATCCTATGTTCTTCCTCTTTTAAAATATAATTCGGAACTACTTAATGCTTAAGCCCCTTTTGACTTTGTTGGTAATGACCTTTTTCTTCTCTTCTCTGAGTTTAGAAATCTTATTTCTAATTTAACTGCTACATCTTCCATAAAGACTTCTCTGGTATCCCCAGGCAAATTTCACTACCCCTTTTTTTTTTTTTGCACCTTGCTTATGCATCTGTTAGAATTCTTACTTCATTTTGCTTTGTTTACATATCTGTCTCTTCTATTACCCTCTTAGCTCTCTGAGCACAAGGGAGATATTTAAATTGTTACCTTCAGTACCTAGCACAGCACTGCACACACACAGTAGGATCTCAGTAAATGCTGGAATGAAATGACTAATCATCAGGAGACTTGTAGAAGGGCTTGCTCCTTGGAACCTAAGGTCTAAATATAACTTTCCTCATCAACTAGCATAATCTTGTATGTATACTTGGTAAAGGAGGATATTTGAGGTAGGCCAACAAAACAGTGAGGTCTTCTTTAGTGTGTTCCAAGGAATGGGAAACTTATTAGACCAGTAACTTTCTTTAATTTCTTTAATCTGGCTCAGACCTTGATGACCCAGGTCCACTGTGATAGTGAAATCCTTGGACAAAAATTTTGACTATGGAATTATTCATCCTTTTAAGGGCAGATGAAAGAAAAAAAGAATTCACTGGCCCATTTCTCAGTATAACTAAGCTGATCTCATATGAACTAGGAAGGCAAATCCTAGCAAGTAAACTTCATTTGTTCTAATTTTCATAATTTAAACTTCTGCTGATGAGCCTATACCATAATACTCTAATCGAGGAGCAGAGACAATTTGGTCTTGTCATCTGGCAGCTATTCATTAATATTGGTGACTGATAAAGGCTAGACAAATTAATAAAAATAGTTTTTGTGAGTCTAGGATAAACAGTTGAAGCTAGGCCAACTGTTCCTTTTCCTGTAATTATGGAGTTAAACACCTTAGTATTTTTGTGACTCAGGTAACCACTGTGGGAACTACTTAACTGCTGAGATGTGGCAGAAAATAAACTCTTTGTTGTTAGCCCTCTGGGCTAGTCATCCTTGCCTCTGAGCTGTGCTTACACGGAGGTGTTTGTGTGCAATACAGACATAACTGACATCAAAGCAAACGTAATACAGTAGTTTTCCAAGAGAGAAAGCCTTGTTGTTACCTTAGGGTCTGACATTACTTTTGACATTCTAAATCTCAGTGTGCATGAGAAACATCAATACTAATAACCACCCTTTGCATGGGTACAGCACCTTTCTCCCCAGGCTCTGAGTGTTTCACAAGCATGAAGTGTTCTGTGCAGAAGGGGAAGATGGAGTGGGAGAATCTGGCCCCAGACAATTAGGAGCTGAACTTTTTCTCTACAGTGAGCATGGAACATAAGGAGGACAATTTAGGACAGGAAATGAAGGACATTGGGTCCAGCTGAGACTGTAAGGGGAATTTAGCAAGATGGTAATGACCTGACTCAGAGTTTGTCCAGCTAAAATTCACCATGACTCTAAAAAAAACAAAACAGAACAAAAACAAGAAAAACACCTCAGAAATAACTGGATCCATGAATATCTCTGGTATTTGCTCATAACAGTTAAAGTATCAGATAAAGTTTAATCGTAACTGCTGGCTTCACAAACTCATGTAACTTCAAAACTATTTTGTCTTAATTTGTTAACGTTTTATAAACACAGTCAAAACATTCCTTTTGGTCTGGGGATTTAAGGCATTAAAAACACCACTACCACCACCATATATCGTTTGTTGTTTTTAGATATTGGTCTTTGAGGGCAGGATCTATGTCTTACTTCATGTTGGTATCCCTAGCTTCTAGACTATGCCTTTCCCGTATTTTTTTTTTTTTTTAAGATTTTATTTATTTATTTGAGAGAGAGAGAATGAGAGACAGAGAGCATGAGAGGGAGGGGGGTCAGAGGGAGAAGCAGACTCCCTGCCGAGCAGGGAGCCCGATGCGGGACTCGATCCCGGGACTCCAGGATCATAACCTGAGCCGAAGGCAGTTGCTTAACCAACTGAGCCACCCAGGCGCCCTATGCCTTTCCCGTATTAAATGCATAATAAATGTTTGCTTAAATTGAAATTTTGCAGGTGCTTTATAAAAACTTTTTCATAGTCTTTGCTCAGTTACCTTTGGTTTTTAGTTTTTTTTTGTTTATGGAAAAAATTTGCACATATAATGGTATGCACATAAAATGGTAAATTTGTTCTAAAATGTTATCTGGAATTTTATGTTTTAAACATAATTTCCACATAAGATCTATATAAATTATTAGGGCGCCTGGGTGGCTCAGTCGGTTAAGCATCTGCCTTTGGCTCGTGTCATGATCCCATGGTCCTGGGATCGAGCCCCACGTCGAGCTCTCTGCTTCATGGGGAGACTGCTTCTCCCTCTCCCTTTGCCTCTCTCCCTGCTTGTGTTCTCTCTCGTTATCTCTGCCACTATCTGTCTCTCTCTCTCAAATAAATTAAAAAAATCTTAAAAAAATTTAGAAATCTATATAAATTTTTAAAAAGCAAAAATTATATTTAATTTTAAAAGAAGTAATGAGTTTTTCAAAACTATTTAAACTTCTTTTCTTGGAATAGAACCTTTAGATTCAACTGGGATGGTTGAAATTTTCTCCAGAAATATTATATTTTGTAGGTTAATATTTATATAATAGCTGAAATGGTAATATGCCTTTCAAAATTCCACATAGATGATATTTGTAGAGCTTATTTCTTTGGTGCAGTGTAACAGCTGTGCAAAGTGATTTTGTGTTTTGCAAAGAAAGATGCGGTGCTGGTGAGAACAGCTCTTTAATATTTTGGAAAGCACAGCATAATATAAGAAGTAGCCACTGCAAAGGGAACCCTAAGAAATAAATCTGGTAGGTTTTAAAGATGTGGATGGTGTCCCCACACTGTTCTTTTTTCCCCCACATCTTAGCCAGTACTTGTCATTTCTTGTCTTTTTGATAGTAGCCATTCTAACAGGTGTGAGATGATACTCATTGTGGTTTTGATTTGCATTTCCCTGATGATTAGTGATATTGAGCATTTTTACATGTGTTTGTTGGCCATCTGTATGTCTTTTTTGGGACAAGGTCTATTCAGATCCTCTGTCATTTTTTAATTGGGTTGTTTGTTTTTTTGCTGTTGAGTTGTAGGAGTTCTTTATATATTTTGGATATTAATCCCTTATCTGATAAATGATTTGCAAATATTTTCTCCCATTTAGTAGGCTGCCTTTTCATTTTTGTTGATGATTTTCTTTGCTGTGCAGAAACTTTTTAGTTAGATATAGTCCCAATTGTTTGTATTTCTTTTGTTGACTTTGCTTTTGGTGTCACATCCAAAATACCATCACCAAGGCAGATGACAGAACACTTATCATCTATGTTTTCTTCTAGGAATTTTATGGTTTCAGGTCCTATGTTCAAATCTTTCATCCACTTTGAGTTGATTTTTGTGTATAGTGTAAGACAGTGGTCCAGTTTCATTCTTTTGCGTGTGGCTGTCCAGTTTTCCTAGCACCTTTTATTGTAGAGACTGTCCTTTCTCCATTGTGTATTTTTGTATTTTTTGTCATAAAGTAATTGACCATATATACGTGTATTTATTTCTGGGCTCTCTGTTCTGTTGATCTATGTGTCTGTTTTTATGCTAACATCATACTGTTTTATGATAATCTTGTAGTATAGTTGGAAATCAGGGAGCACGAGGCCTCTGGCTTTTTCTTTCTTTCTCAAGATTACTTTGGCTATTCAGGGTCTTTAGTGGTTCTGTACAAATTTTAGGATTGTGCAGTCCTTTGGGTCTCCTGGACATAAGCCCTGTTGATTTTCAAAGCCAGACATTTTGGGACTCCACTATCCAATGCTGGTCCTAAGGCTTGGGATGTCTCCTCAAGGAGAAGTTTTGTGTTTGTGAGATCCTCCCTGATTTGGGGATTGCTACACTGGAGATGGGGTATTTGGTGAGACTATGTGTCCACTTCCCCGTCTATTTTTGTTTTTATTTAAATTTTAGGTAGTTAACATACAGTGAAACATTGGTTTCTGGAATAGAATTCAGTGATTTATCACTTACATCTAACACCCAGTGCTCATCATAACAAGTGCCCTCTTTAATGCCCATCACCCATCTAGCCCATCCCCCACCCACTTCCCTCCATCAACCCTCAGTTTGTTCTCTATCATTATGAGTCTCTCATGGCTTGATTCCCTCTCTTTTTTTTTTTTCTTTTTATTTATTTGACAGAGAGAGACACAGCGAGAGAGGGAACACAAGCAAGGGGAGTGGGAGAAGGAGAAGCAGACTTCCCACTGAGCAGGGAGCCCTACACAGGGCTCAGTCCCAGGACTCTGGGACCATGTCCTGAACCGAAGGCATACTCAATGACTGAGCCACCCAGGCGCCCCTCTTTTTTTTTTTTTCTTTTTCCCCTTCCATTTGTCCATTTGTTTTGTTTCTTAAATTCTACATATGAGTGAAATCATATGGTATTTGTCTATGACTGACTGACTTAGCATAATACACTCTAGTTCTATCCATGTCATTGCAGATGGCAAGATTTCATTTTTTTTGATGGCTGAGTGATATTCCATTGTGTAGATATATATCACATCTTCTTTATCCATTCATCAGTCAATGGACATTTGATCTCTCTGCATAGTTTGGCTATTGTTGATAATACTGCTATAAACATTGGGGTGCGTGTATCCCTTCGAATCAGTATTTTTTGTATCCTCTGGGTAAATACCTAGTAGTGCAATTGCTGGATTATAGGGTAGTTCTATTTTTAACTTTTTTTTTTTTTTTTTTAAGATTTTATTTATTTATTTGAGAAAGAGAGAGTGAGAGATAGCACAAGCAGGGGGAGGGGCAGAGGTAGCAGCAGGCTCCCTGCCGAGCAGGAAGCCCGATGCAGGCCTTGATCCCAGGACCCTGGGACCATGGCCTGAGCCAAAGGCAAATGCTTCACTGACAGCCACCCAGGCGCCCATCTGTTTTTAACTTTTTGAGGAACTTCCTCCATACTGTTTGACAGAGTGGCTGCACCAGTTTGCATTCCCATCAAGTGTAAGAGGGCTCCCCATTCTCTGCATCCTTACCAACAACTGATGTTTCTTGTGTTGTTAATTTTAGCCATTCTGACTGATGTGAGGTGGTATCTTATCATGGTTTTGATTTGTATTTCCCTGATGATGAATGACATGGAGCATCTTTTCATGTGTCTGTTAGCCTTCTGGATGTCTTCTTTGGAAAAGTGTCTATTCATATCTTCTGCTCATTTCTTAATTGGGTTATTTGTTTTTTAGGTGTTGAGTTTGATAAGTTATTTGTCGATTTTGGATACTAACCCTTTATCAAATACATCATTTGCAAATATCTTCTCCTATTCTGTAGGCTGCCTTTTAGTTTTGTTTATTGTTTATTGTTTCCTTTGCTGTGCAGAAGCTTTTTATCTTGATGAAGTCCCAATAGATCATTTTTGCGTTTGTTTCCCCTGCCTGTGGTGATATGTTTAGTAAGAAGTTTCTTGTCAAAAAGGTTGCTGCCTGTGTTCTCCTCTAGGATTTTGATGGTTTCCTGTCTCACATTAAGGTCTTTCATCCATTTTGGATTTATTTTTGTGTATGGTGTAAGAAAGTGGTCAAGTTTCATTCTTTGGTATGTTGCTGTCCATTTTTCCCAACACCATTTATTGAAGAGACTGTCTTTTTTCCATTAGATACTCTTCCCTGCTTTGTCAAAGATTAGTTGACCATAGAGTTGTGGGACCATTTCTGGATTTTCTATTCTGTCCCATTGATCTCTGTGTCTGTTTTTGTGCCAGTACCATACTGTTTTGGTGACTACAGCTTTGTAATACAGCTTGAAATCCGGAATTGTGATGCCTCCAGTTTTTTCTTTTTTAGAATTGTTTTGGTTATTCGGGGTCTTTTTGGTTCCATATAAATTTTAGGATGTTTGTTCTAGCTCTGTGAAAAATGCTGGTGGTATTTTGATAAGAATTGCTTTAAATGTGTAGATTGCTTTGGGTAGTAAAGACATTTTAACAGTGTTCTTCCAATCCATGAGTATGAATGTTTTTCCATTTCTTTGTGTCCTCTTCAGTTTCTTTCTTTCTTTTTTTAAAATTTAAATTCATTTAGCCAATGTATAGTATATCATTAGTTTCAGATGTAGAGTTCAGTAATTCATCAGTTGCATATAACACCCAGTACTCATCACATCATGTGCCCTCCTTAATGCCCATCTCCCAATTACCCCAACCTCCCTCCCACCTTCCCTCCAGCATCCCTCAATTTGTTTTCTATATTTAATAGTCTCTTACGTTTTATCTGATGACTTCCCCTTCAGTTTTCCCTCCCTTCTCCCATGATCCTCCGCACTGTTTATGTTCCACATATGAGTGAAACCATATGATAATTGTCTTTCTCTGACTGACTTATTTCGCTCAGCATAATACCTTCCAATTCCATCCACATCAATGTAAATGGTAAGTATTCATTCTTTCTGATGGCTGAGTAATATTCCATTGTGTGTGTGTGTGTGTGTGTGTGTGTGTGTATACCACATCTTCTTGATCCATTCATCTGTTGATGGACATCTTGGCTCTTTCCACAGTTTGGCTATTGTGGACATTGCTGCTATAAACACTGGAGTGCAGGTGCCCCTTCGGATCATTACCTTCGTATTTTTGGAGTAAATACCTACTAGTGCAATTGCTGGGTCATAGGGTAGCTCTATTTTTAACTTCTTGAGGAACCTCCATACTGTCTTCCAGAGTGGCTGCCCCAGTTTGCATTCCCACCAACACTGTAAGAGAGTTCCCCTTTCTCTGCATCCTCACCAACATTTGTTTGCTGACTTGTTAATTTTAGCCATTCTAACAGATGTGAGGTGGTATCTCATTGTGGTTTTGATTTGTATTTCCCTGATGCTGAGTGATGTGGGGCATTTTTTCATATGTCTCTTGGCCATTTGTATGTCTTCTTTGGAGAAATGTCTGTTCAAGTCTTCTGCCCATTCTTGAATGGATTATTTGTTTTTTGGGTGTTGAATTTGATAAGTTCTTTATAGATTTTGGATATTAGACCTTTGTCTGATATGTCTTCAGTTTCTTTCATAAGTATTCTATAGTTTTCACAATACAGATCTTTTACTTCTTTAGTTAGATTCATTCCTAGGTATCTTGTTGATTTTGATGCAATTGTAAATGGGATCAATTCCTTGATTTCTTTTTCTGCTACTTCATTATTGGTGTATAGAAATGCAACAGATTTCTGCCTATTGATTTTATATCCTTTGACTTTGTTGAATTCATATATGAGTTCTAGCAATTTTTTGCTGGAGTCTTTTGCGTTTTCTATGTACAGTATCATGTCGTCTGCAAATAGTGAAAGTTTGATTTCTTTCTTGTGAATTTGGATGTCTCTTATTTCTTTTATGTAGTCTGATTGCTGAGGCTAAGACTTACAGTACTACATTAAATAGTAATGGTGAGAGAGGACATCCCTGTCTTGTTCCTGACCATGGGGGAAAGCTCTCTGTTTTTCCACATTGAGGATGATACTAGCTGTGGGTCTTTTGTATATGGCTTTTATGATGTTGAAGTATGTTCCCTCTATCCCTACTTTGTTGAAGGTTTTTATCAGGAAAGGACGCTTTATTTTGTCAAATGCTTTTTCTGCACTTTTCTATTGAGAGGATCATATATGGTTCTCATCCTTTCTTTTATTAATATGGTGTATCACGTTGATTGATTTGAGAATATTGAATCATGCCTGCAGCATGATTCCCACTCGATTGTGGAATACTATCCCAGTTGATTGTGGGATAAATCCCACTTGATTATGGTGAGTAATTCTTTTAATGTACTGTTGAATTCAATTTGCTAGTATTTTATTGAGAATTGTTGCATCCATGTTCATCATGTAATTCTCCTTTTAAGTAGGGTCTTTGTCTGGTTTTGAAATCAAGGTAATGCTGGCCTTGTAGAATGAGTTTGGAAGTTTTCCTTCCATTTCTGTTTTTTTGGAGCAGTTTCAGAAGAATAGGTATTAACTCTTCTTTAAATGTTTGGTAGATTTCCCTGGGAAGCCATCTGATCCTGGACTCCTGTTTGTTGGGAGATTTTTGATTACTGCTTCAATTTCTTTGCTGGTTATGGGTCTGTTCAAATTTTCTATTTCTTCCTGTTTCAGCTTTGGTAGTTTATATGTTTCTAGGAATTTATCCATTTCTTCCAGATTGCCCAATTTGTTGGCATATAAATGCTTATAATATTCTCTTATAATTGTTTGTATTTCTGCAGTGTTGGTTATGATCTCTCCTCTCTCATTCATGATTTAATCTATTTGGGTCCTTTCTCTTTTCTTTTTGATAAGTCTGGCTAGGGGATTAATGATCTTGTTAATTCTGTCAAAGAACCAACTCCTAGCTTTGTTGATCTGTCCTACCTTTTTTTTTTTCTATAGCTTTTATTTCTGCTCTGATCTTAATTATTTCTCTTCTGCTGGTTTAGGCTTTATTTGCTGTTCTTCCAGCTTCTTTAGGTATAAGTTTAGGTTGTGTATTTGAGACTATTCTTGCTTCTTGAGGAAGGCCTGTATTGCTATATTCTTCCCTCTTAGGACTGCCTTTGCTGCATCCCAAAGGTTTTGATCCTGTTTTCATTTTCATTTGCTTCCATGTATTTTTTTATTTCTTCTTTAGTTTCCTGGTTAACCCATTCATTCTTTAGTAGGATGTTCTCTAACCTCCGTCTATTTGCAATCTTTACTAATTTTTTCTTGTGGTTGACTTCAAGTTTCATAGCATTCTGGCCTGAAAATATACATGGTATGATCTCAGTTTTTGTCCTGGTTAAGGCCTGATTTGTGACCCAGTATGTGATCTCTTCATGGTTCCACATGCACTCGAGAAGAATTTGTATTCTGTTGTTTCTGTTGTTTAGGTGTTTATATACTAGTTTTCTTTCCCTCTTCTTTTCCGCTTCTTTATTTTCCATAATTTTGTCTTCTATATAACCTATTTGTTCCTCTGCTTCTTCCATCCTCGTGATTACATTCAGTCAGGTTTGCATCTCAGTTAAGCATTTTTTTAAAAAAGATTTTATTCATTTATTTGACAGAGAGATAGAGAGCACAAACAGGCAGAGCAGCAGGCAGAGGGAGACACAGGCTCCCCACTGAGCAGGGAGCCCGATGTGGGATTCAATCCCAGGACCCTGGGATCATGACCCGAGCTGAATGCAGATGCTTAACTGACTGAACCTCCCAGGCGCCCCCTCAGTTAAGCATTTTTTATTTCAGCCTGACTTGTTTTTAGGTCTTTCATCTCTGTAGCCAGGGTTTCTCTGGTGTCTTCTATGCTTCTTTCAAGCTCAGCTAGTATTCTTATGACTGTTGTTGCAAATTCTTGTCCAGATATATTGCTTATATCTGTTTTGAGCAAATCCCTGACTGTGATTTCTTCTTGATCTTTTTTTGGGGTGGGTTGAGGCGGGTAGAAGATGACATCACCCTGCACTCTCATCCCTGGGGAGGGGAACTTGCAACTGCAGCTGTTCAGGAGGCCCTCACAGAAAAGTGAGTATCTTCTCTTCTGTGTCCGAGGCTTTTTTCAGATCCCTGTTCTCCCCATGTCTGTGCCTGGCTGTTGGTATGCTCAGTGCCACAGTTCTCCTATGTTTTATTTCTGGACAGCAGCTGGGATTCAAAATAACAAATCTTAAAAATACCTGTAGTGCTCAGACCTGCTCCCTTGCCCTGGAGGAGAGCCTCAAGCACTGTGCCCAGCACCTTTCTGTCTCAGAAAAGCAGTCACATGCCTGTGGGAGTGCCCAGAGTCTATGTTGAAACACACTGAAAAGCTGCAACCAGGTTATCCGTGCTCTGCGTGTGCCTCTGTCCCCTGCTGTTAAATCACTTCTCAGCACCACCGGCAAGTCTTTTGTCCTTGAAGAGGCAAAATACCCTCCTCCACATGCATTCCAGGAAGGAGAACATTCTCTCCCTTTGCAACCCAGGGGATCCCTACACCATGGCATCTTGTGCAAACCCGACACACTGCTCTCTTTCCTGCTCTCTCCCTCTGTTCCTGACCTTGCTCCGTGAAAAGGATTCCTACCCCTCCACAGTACTGTGGCTTTTCTCTCTCCCAATTCACATTTTCAAACCTTGCATCTGCCAAGTTCTCTCCCTCCAATTATGCAGATTGTTTTCTTAATCCTCAGGTCGATTTCCTAGTTGTTCAAAATGATTTGATGTTGATCCACTTGTGTTCGAAGGACAAGACAAGTCCAGGGTCCCCCTACTACTCTGCCTTCTTAACTCCTCCTGGTAAATCGTATTTTCAAAAAAATGATCCTTTTTATCTAAAATTTCAAATTTATTGTTATGACTTGTTTAAAATAGCCTTTTAATATCTTTTTAAGGGTTGATATCTGTAGTTATTTCTTCTTTTGCATTACTGTGTTGAAATCTGTGCCTTCTCTTTCTCTCTCCCTCTATCTGCTTTGATAAATCTTGTTAGAGGATTGTCAGTTTTAATAGTGTTTTCAAAGGATCAGTTTTTGCTTTGTTGAGCCTCGTTGTAAAAATTTTTAATGTTTTACTAATTTTGATATAATCTTTATTTCCTTTTTCTCTTGACTTTAATTTTGTATTCTTCCCCATAACTTCTTGTGAATAATGCTTACCTCATTAATTATCAATTTTACTTCTCTTCTAGCATACATTTAATGTTAAAAATTTCTTTTGAAGCACTTCTTTAAACTGCATTTCATGAGTTTTGAGACTTCATATTTTTGGTTCAAAATATTTCCATGATTTGTCCAGTCCTTGCATCACTTAGAGATAGATTTCTTTTTTTCTTCTTTTTTTTTAAATGTCAAACTTCCCCATAAATGTAATGCAGTTCAAATAGAATTCTTAATAGCATTGTACATTGACCCAAACAAACTGAATGTGAAATTTATGTGAGGAGATCATGGTCCAGAATAATTCTGAAAAAGTAGAACAAAGGGTGGGGGGTCTTGTCTTAGCATATCTGTGACAGTATAAAACTTTAATAATTGGAACAATATGGTATGGATTTAATGCCAAGTATCTCCGAGAACTAAGGCCTTGAGAGAGGAATGATTAGAATTTAGTTGGAAAAATAAGGTGTTAGTAAATAAATGATATTAAGTAAATAAATGATATTAGGAAAAGGGATCTTTTATACAGGAAAAAATTTGACTTCCATATGAATTAATTTATCAGTTTTCATTTATATTTAGTAATATTTCATAGATAGCTTCGAAAGTATTTTTCCACTAAGCATTGTCTTTTCTAAAGCAGAAATGTAGTTAAACTTATATTGTCTAATTTTGTTTAACCAAAGTGTTTTTTGTCAGAATTGAATAAGATCTAAATGCTATTTTGGTTACTGTCTGACTTAATGAAAGGGAGTAACTGAATTTCTGGCAAAATTAGACTAAACAAACAATATTCAGATTTTCCATATCATTTTATTATAAAGTTCCAATTTCAATGTTGACCTTTCTTTTGATGTTTATATATTTTCCTCAGGCTTTCACATATTTTTATAGTTTAAAATATGTTTAATAGTTTAAAACAGAAGGGAAGTATTTTAAAACAACGTGGTATTTCTTTCAAAAGCCAATTCATAAGCAAATCCATTTCTGGCAAATTAACTATGAGACAGAAAAAGGCAAAGAATTATAGTCTGTGATTCATAATGACTTAAACACAGACCCATTTATTAGGGCTTTGTAAGCAAATTACATGATATTGAAAATGCTGTTGGTCAAATAACTTTAGCATTAGTACTTTAATATGTACGGCAGACCTTGGCAGGGAGTAGTAGGCAGTGGTCCTTATACATTAGCATGTAGAGCAACCACTTGAGAAGGCTGTTAAAAACTAATACCCCCATATACTGCCTGAGAGATCCCAGGTACAGATTTTAGAGGCATGGCCAGAGCTCTTCATTGGTAACAAGCATCTACGTGATTTTGATGCAAGAGCCCTTTGACCATGTTTTAGGAAAGGTGGGGAAGGAGAATCAGGGGGATCTCCTTTCTGGTTCTTCTTTTGACAAGTAGCATTTCCATCTTCCTCTTCCTCCTTTTTTGCTGCAAAAATTCAAAGAAGGATGTAGTTGAAATGGACATTGGCCAGGCTGGATAGGGAGAGAAATACCAATTCCCTTTATAGTCTTTATCCTAAGGTCCTTTTAAGTATATTTGTCTGTTTATTTGAGGTTCTCTGTAATGTTATGCAGTGACTTAATCCAAAAGATCTGGGTGTTTGGTTTAACTTTTCAAACATTATCTCTGAGTCTTGAATATCAAAACTGTAAGTTGGTCTAATTCACAGCAGTGCAGTAATGCTGAAATAAAAAAGCATAAATAAAGTGTGATATAGTTGGAAAATCATACCTTGCTTTAGATTTTATTTAGTAAATATTAAAACATCCTTAAGATAAATGTCTATACTCTTTGAATACAGGTAATTAAAAATTATTGAAAAGGAACCATATTACTGTAAACTCTAAATAAGAATTTGAATTCAAATCTTCTACCTGAACAGTGTATTCTTACATCTTTGATTGCTTGATGAACTAGATATAACCAGAAAAACCCACTTCTCCAGCCAGAAAAACAAATAGGATGATGTATTTTCTATTTCTCTGGTTAATCGCTTGATCCCTCCTCTATATCCAGTAGCCATATAAGGCAGCAGTCCAGAATAGTCCTTTTATGATACCTTTTGGCCAGTTGTCCCATATTTTTAGGTTTTATTCAGGTCCAGAGTTGTGGAGCTGCTTCCAAACATGAAGTGGTGAGCATTGGGACATTTTGATCAGTTCATTGTCGGTTGCTGATTCAGGGTTGCCATTGTGTCTGTTTCCAGAGGTAGATTGCTTATTTTCCAAATATTTCCAAACTTGGGAATTTTCAAGTTATCTTTTTTAAATATTGTCATTTACCTTAGTTATATTGTAGCCAGAACATCTCTCTGCGATTTCATTTCTTTGAATTTATTGAGACTTGCTTTGCAGCACATGCTCAATTTTTGAAAATGTTCTATATGCATTTGAAAATGCATTTGAGTTGTTGGGAGGATAATCTGATTATATCAGTCAGGTCAAGTGTCTTCTTTTTTATTTAAATTATATATATATATATATATAGTCTATGTAATCTATCAATTTCTCCTCATGATTGTCCATCAGTTTCTATTCATGATTTTGCCTCTGGTTCTATGACTTTTGCCTTATATATTTGAGGCCAACAAATTTAGAATTGTTATATTTTTTGTATGAAGCAAGCTTTTTATTCTTATGAATTATCCCTCTCTATTTCTCATACTGCTTTTTTGCCTTAAATACTGTGTTGCCTGATATTACTCCAAATACACTAGCTTCTTCTTTTCAAGTGTTTGTATGGTATATGTTTTCCTTCCATTTTACTTTTAATACTTTTATATCCTTCTTAACTCTATGCATTGTTAGAGTTAGACTTTGTTTTTTAATCCAATCTGACAGTATTTTTGCTAGAGCATTCATTCCACTAATGCTTATTTCTTCCAATTATGGGTATCTCTGCTTTGCTCGGGTGACGCAGAGTTAGGCTTTTATTAAACTAAGGCTTATGGAATGGCCTTTCTGAGATATTTACAGCCTACTCAAATTGTCCAATTGTGTCATAGTCATCTTGAGAAAATTTCCTTATTTGTTTAAAATACTCTGAAAAAGGAAGGAGACTGTGGATGTGGTTTCAACCTGAGATTTAAAGAAATTAGATTCCATAAAAGGGATTTCTATTAGAAGCACTGGCCGAGAAAGGAGCCATATCAAGTTTACAAATACAGCCAAACTCAATCTTCACTTTGGCATTGACACAGAAAAGAAAGTATATAGGCTTATTGAGTTATGAATACAGCTGTATGAAATACATACCTATATATATATATACACACACACACACAGAAATACACACACATACACATAGCAAATGTGGTTTTATCTCTAATATAAAAAGGGTCTTTTAAATGGGGCTTTACTGTAATTTTAATAGACTGGAGAAAGTAATGAGAGAGCCATAACTTATGTGTATTGGGGTGAAAGAACAGGAAGAATATCTGAAGTAATCATTGAAGTGTTAAAAATATATCAAGGCTGGGATAAGGATTGGGGAGGTGTGCCTGAAGTTAATGACTTATGTATAAGACCTTTGTAAGTAAGGTACAAGTTCAGAATAGAAATTGTAAAAAGCAAGAAAAATAGTATTGCTGAATCCAAATATTGAATACTTTTTTGTAGTGAAGTAAAAATAAATATTTTAATTTTTTAAAGATTTATTTATTAGAGAGAGGTGGGGGGGGAGGGGCAGAGGGAGAGACTCTTCAAGCAGACTCCTGGCTAAGCATGGATCTCATCTCAGGGTGATCCCATGACCCTGAGATCACGACCTGAGCCGAAATCAAGAGTCCAGTGCTCAACCAACTGAGCCACCCAGGTGCCCCTAGAAATAAATACTTTAAATGAGTGGAATAGCTGTAAAAAAGACGCTTTTTGAGACAAAGAAGGAAATTTAAATATTGATTGGATGTTAGATGTTATTAAGAAATCATTGTTGGGGTGCCTGGGTGGCTCAGTCCATTAAGCGTGGGACTCTTGGGGCATCTGGGTGGCTCAGTCAGTTAAGCATCTGCCTTTGGCTCAGGTCATGATCCCAGGGTCCTGGGATCGAGCCCTGTGTCAGGCTCCCTGCTCAGTGGGACCCTGCTTCTCCCTCTCCTCCTTCTCCCTCTCCTCCCCGCTTGTGCTCTCACTCACTATCTCTGTCTTTCTCTCTCAAATAAATAAATAGAATCTTTAAAAAAAAACAAGTGTGGGACTCTTGATTTCAGCTCTGGTCATGATCTCTCAGGGTCCTGAGATTCAGCCCGGCACTGGGTTTTGTGCTCAGCGGGGAGTCTGCTTGAAGATTCCCCTCTGCTCCTCCCCCTGCTCATGCTCAGGTGTGCTCTCTCTCTCTCTCTCTAGAACAAAGAAATCTTAAGAAAAAAAAAAAAGAAATCATTGTTAATTGTGTACATGTGACTGCATTGTGGTGATAGAAGAAATTGTCTTTACTTTTCACATATACACGTAGAAGAATTTAGGATTGAAATGACATAGACACAATGTGAGGAATTTACTTTAGAATTTTGTCCTAACAGAGAGAAATGAAAAAAGGAGATAAAGCACATGTATCAAATGTTAAAAACTATTGAATTTGATCAATAGGTTATACGAGAGTGTATCATACTATTTTGTCTAGTGTATGTTTGAAAGTTGTAATACAATTGTTTTAAAGACTTTTTTTATTTATTTGAGAGAGAACAAGCAGTGGGGAGGGGCAGAGGGGGAGAGAGAGAGAGAGAGAGAGAGAGAAGCAGACTCCCCCCTGAGCAGGAATCCTGATGCGGGGCTCGATCCCAGGACCCTGGGATCCTGACCTGAGCCGAAGGCAGACGGTTAACCGACTGAGCCACCCAGGCGCCCTGTAATAAAATTTTTAAAGAAAAGATACATTCCTGGAAAGGCACTGTATCATGTTAATGTTCAAAAAAATTTACATGTTTTTATGATGGATAAAATTATATAAGTTTTTAAAAAATGACTGGAGGCTAGAAAATGACCTAGAGATTGCTAAGGATGATGCTGGCTGGCATTTGTTGTAGTGGAGTGAGCCCTGGTGTGGTTATATACTTCAAACTACCACTAATGAGTTCTGCCTTATTTGGTAGGACATTTACCAGTCTGGGCCTCAGGAGTTTTTGTTTCTAAGATGGGGCATTGGGCTAAATGAGCTGGAAGTCCTTTGTAGGGTCTGTTATATGTGGTTCTGAATGAACTGCCTTTATACTGGCCCTGTTGGAACTTTTTGTTTACTAGAATTGGGAATGTGCATAAGATACAAGGTTTCCAGATTGAGCCCCTCAGAATTCTGGTGCTTTTAAGGAACTCCTTCAAGTTAAAGGAAGAATGCTGAGTGATCAAGCCACAAGTTAGTAGAATAGCTCGGCCTCTATTTTTTTAAATTCCTTGGGGTTTTTTTTTGTTTGTTTGCTTGTTTTTTGTTTTATTTTCTTTGTTTTGTTTTTGTCAATTCCCCTAGGAAGAGTTGGTCTCTCTGTGCCCACTGTGTACAGTTATTTTTATGATTCTTACTCTCTTGTACTGCTTGTCCCTTTCCACAAGACTGTGAGATCCTTAAGGTAGGGATTTTCTATTTCATTTTTGAATCTTGAGTACCTAGCACACAGCTAGCTTGAAAGGGGCATAATGCATGTTTGTTGAATGAACAAATCCTTGAATAAATAAAAGAAACTAAAGGAAACTTGTGGCATTTAATTTAATTTCATGGGACATATGAAAATAATATGAATCTATCCTTACTCTTAAGTTTAGAAAACTTGGGCTCTTCACTGGAGTTCATTTACATTGGCCCACTCACTCTCCCTGTTGCCTCCTTATCCACCCTCAGCAGTACGTCTCCTGCAGGATTGATTTGATCAAAAAGCATTAATTTTTGTGCTCCTCTCATTCCCTGAGTTCCCATAGCTCTAGTTCTAAAACTAGGACTGAGGGAAAGGGAGTTTGGGAAACTGTTGGTGAATTGTGGTGCATCTTCCTAGAGGGTTGATTTTACCCAAATATTTAGGAAAATGGAATGTAAATGGTAGAGAGTTTAGGGCACTGTTTTATATTAAACACAGATGTTTTATGGAGTGGAATGTTCAGTTAACACAAAATTCTAAGATGTATCTTAAGATTGAAGGGAGCCTTTTGGGCTGTGATTGTCCATCCTACCCAAACTCCTGGCTCTGATTTATTCTTTGCTATGATACTTGGGTAGAAAATCCCTGAGTTGGACTAACTGAAGACATGTAAAAACTCTAGAGTAATAATAAGAGAAAAAAAATTTATTTTTAAACTCACATTTTCTTTAGGAGTAACTTGATAGCTTTGTCCCTTTGTATGAACACATGTATCCTGCTGTTTTGAACTGTGAAATATAATTTATGAAAAGTGTAAGAAAACACATTTAGTAAGATACATAATTTTTAAAAATAATTTGAAATAATTGTAAATTCCCCAGATAATTAGATGCCCCATTGCCCTTTAATAAAAGGATTGGATAATTCAAGTTCTTAGTTCATTCAGATCCTCTTTTTTTCCCCCTTGTTTACTTAGGCTTCAAATGAATGGGCGTTTAAAATCTTCAGTCAGTACAGTGAGTATTCAGTGTTCAGAGTCCTTACTGAACTGTAATTTGATCTTTATTCTTTATATTCATTTTTTTTTTTTTTTTTTGGTGTATATGTGGGTATATCCAAATCTATTTCTCATCATTTCTGACTGTTGAACTAAGAAAGTGCCTGGTACTCCAGAGGTCTATATTGATTATAGTGACACTAAATTCAAATATCCCTAATTCAATTCAGTTAAAAAAATTATTAAGCACTGAATAAAGCCAGGCACTATAAGAAGCATGGTACTAGTGTGGCTTTCTGTAGATAGAAGGTAATCAATAAAAGCTTACTAACTAGAAATAGTAATAGAATGAACAAAGTACTTAAACTCTGTGCCTTTGCTCTACCATCTGCAAAATACAGTCACTTCTTATCAAAGTTATAAAGCAGAATAATAAATGAGATGCTTTCCAACCCTCTGATAAATATAAAATTGATGCTGTTATGGGGAGAAATGTTTAGATTATTCAAAAATTGTTACTCCATTTTATTTTGCAAAGGCATGAAGTGTTTACCATTATTTTTCTAATTTTCTGTTTCGTAGGTAACTACTACAGTTGTTTTGTATTTTTTCTCAAATGAGTACCCTGCATTTGTCACCTTCACTCCTTTACTGCACATCAAACATTCCCTTGTTGCCTTACTGAAACTACACTTTCAAAATCTCTAGTGACTTCCATCTAGTCAAAATGTTTACCATTTGCTCAGACACCTCAAAATCCCTAATCTTTTTCTAGCATTTAATTTTTTTGGTCACTCCCTTTAGGAAGTTATATCTTATCTTGACATTTTTTTTAAATTATGTTATGTTAATCACCATATATTACATCATTAGTTTTTGATGTAGTGTTCCATGATTCATTGTTTGCATATAACACCCAGCACTCCATGCAGAACGTGCCCGCTTTAAAACCCATCACCAGGCTAAACCATCCCCCACCCCCCTCCCCTCTAGAACCCTCAGTTTGTTTTTCAGAGTCCATAGTCTCTCATGGTTCGTCTCCCCCTCCGATTTCCCCCCCTTCATTCTTCCCCTCCTGCTATCTTCTTCTTCTTCTTTTTTTTTTTTTTTTTTAAAGATTTTATTTATTTATTTGACAGAGAGAGACACAGCGAGAGAGGGAACACAAACAGGGGGAGTGGGAGAGAGAGAAGCAGGCTTCCCGCAGAGCAGGGAGCCCGATGCGGGGCTCGATCCCAGGACCCCGGGATCATGATCTGAGCCGAAGGCAGACGCTTAACGACTGAGCCACCCAGGCGCCCCTCTTTTTTTTTTTTTTTTTTCTTAACATATATTGCATTATTTGTTTCAGAGGTACAGGTCTGTGATTCAACAGTCTTGCACAATTCACAGTGCTCACCATAGCACATACCCTCCCCAATATCTATCCCTCCGCCACCCCATCCCTCCCACCCCCCACCACTCCAGCAACCCTCAGTTTGTTTCCTGAGATTAAGAATTCCTCATATCAGTGAGGTCATATGATACATGTCTTTCTCTGATTGACTTATTTCACTCAGCATAATACCCTCCAGTTCCATCCACATCCTTGCAAATGGCAAGATTTCATTCCTTTTGATGGCTGTATAATATTCCATTGTATAAATATACCACATCGTCTTTATCCATTCATCTGTCGATGGACATCTTGGCTCTTTCCACAGTTTGGCTATTGTGGACATTGCTGCTATAAACATCGGGGTGCACGTACCCCTTCAGATCCCTACATTTGTATCTTTGGGGTAAATATCCAGTAGTGCAATTGCTGGTTCGTATGGTAGCTCTATTTTCAACTTTTTGAGGAACCTCCATACTGTTTTCCAGAGTGGCTGCACCAGCTTGCATTCCCACCAACAGTGTAGGAGGGTTCCCCTTTCTCCGCATCCCCGCCAACATCTGTCGTTTCCTGACTTGTTTATTTTAGCCATTCTGACTGGTGTGAGGTGATATCTCGTAGAGGTTTTGATTTGGATTTCCCTGATGCCGAGCGATGTTGAGCACTTTTTCTTGTGTCTGTTGGCAGTTTGGATGTCTTCTTCGGAAAACAGTCTGTTCATGTCTTCTGCCCATTTCGTGATTGGATCATTTGTTCTTTGGGTGTTGAGCTTAGTAAGTTCTTTATAGATTTTGGATACTAGCCCTTTATCTGATATGTCATTTGCAAATATCTTCTCCCATTCTGTCAGTTGTCTTTTGGTTTTGTTGACTGTTTCTTTTGCTGTGCAAAAGCTTTTTATCTTGATGAAGTCCCAATAGTTCATTTTTGCCCTTGCTTCCCTTGCCTTTGGCGATAGTTGCTGCAGCTGAAGTCAAGAGGTTGCTGCCTGTGTTCTCCTTTAGGATGTTGGTGGACTCCTGTCTCACATTTAGGTCTTTCAACCATTTTGAGTCTATTTTTGTGTGTGGTGTAAGGAAATGGTCCAGTTTCATTCTTCTGCATGTGGCTGTCCAATTTTCCCAACACCATTTGTTGAAGAGACTGTCTTTTTTCCATTGGACATTCTTTCCTGCTTTGTCAAAGATTAGTTGACCGTAGAGTTGAGGGTCCATTTCTGGGCTCTCTATTCTGTTCCATTGATCTATGTGTCTGTTTTTGTGCCAGTACCATACTGTCTTGATGATGACAGCTTTGTAATAGAGCTTGAAGTCCGGAATTGTGATGCCGCCAGCTTCGCTTTTCTTTTTCAACATTCCTCTGGCTATTTGGAGTCTTTTCTAGTTCCATACAAATTTTAGGATTATTTGTTCCATGTCTTTGAAAAAAGTTGATGGTATTTATAGGGATTGCATTGAATGTGTAGATTGTTCTAGGTAGCATTGACATCTTCACAATATTTGTTCTTCCAATCCGTGAGCATGGAACATTTTTCCATTTCTTTGTGTCTTCCTCAATTTCTTTCATGAGTATTTTATAGTTTTCTGAGTACAGATTCTTTGCCTCTTTGGTTAGATTTATTCCTAGGTATCTGATGGTTTTGGGTGCAGTTGTAAATGGGATCGATTCCTTAATTTCTCTTTCTTCTGTCTTGTTGTTGGTGTATAGGAATGCCACTGATTTCTGTGCATTGATTTTATATCTTGCCACATTACTGAATTCCTGTATGAGTTCTAGCAGTTTTGGGGTGGAGTCTTTTGGGTTTTCCACATAAAGTATCATATCGTCTGCAAAGAGTGAGAGTTTGACTTCTTCTTTGCTGATTCAGATGCCTTTTATTTCTTTTTGTTGTCTGATTGCTATGGCTAGGACTTCTAATACTATGGTGAATAGCAGTGGTGATAATGGACATCCCTGCCACGTTCCTGACCTTAGGGGGAAAGCTCTCAGTTTTTCCCCATTGAGAATGATATTCGCTGTGGGTTTTTCATAGATGGCTTTTATGATATTGAGGTATGATACTGAGCGATCCCTATACTCTGAAGAGTTTTGATCAAGAAAGGATGCTGTACTTTGTCAAATGCTTTTTCTGCATCTATTGAGAGGATCATATGGTTCTTGTTCTTTGTTTTATTAATGTATTGTATCACATTGATTGATTTGTGGATGTTGAACCAACCTTGCTGCCCAGAGATAAATCCCACTTGGTCGTGGTGAATAATCCTTTTAATGTACTGTTGGATCCTATTGGCTAGTATTTTGGTGAGAATTTTTGTATCCATGTTCATCAAGGATATTGGTCTGTAATTCTCCTTTTTGATGGGGTCTTTGTCTGGTTTTGGGATCAAGGTAATGGTGGCCTCATAAAACGAGTTTGGAAGTTTTTCTTCCATTTCTATTTTTTGGAACAGTTTCAGAAGAGTAAGTATTAATTTTTCTTTAAATGTTTGGTAGAATTCCCCTGGGAAGCCATCTGGCCCTGGGCTTTTGTTTGTTGGGAGATTTTTGATGACTGCTTCAATTTCCTTAGTGGTTATAGGTCTGTTCAGGTTTTCTATTTCTTCCTGGTTCAGTTTTGGTAGTTGATACATCTCTAGGAATGCATCCATTTCTTTCAGATTATTTAATTTGCTGGCATAGAGTTGCTCATAATATGTTCTTATAATTGTTTGTATTTCTTTGGTGTTGGTTGTGATCTCTCCTCTTTCATTCATGATTTTGTTTGTTTGGGTCCTTTCTCTTTTCTTTTTGGTAAGTCTGGCTAGGGGTTTATCAATCTTGTTAATTCTTTTACAGAAGCAGCTCCTAGTTTCGTTTTCTGTTCTAGTGTTCTTTTGGTTTCTATTTCATTGATGTCTGCTCTGATCTTTATTATTTCTCTTCTCCTGCTGGGTTTAGGCTTTATTTGCTGTTCTTTCTCCAGCTCCTTTAGGTGTAGGGTTAGGTTGTGTACTTGAGACCTTTCTTGTTTCTTGAGAAAGGCTTGTATTGCTATATATCTTCCTCTTAGGACTGCCTTTGCTGCATCCCCAAGATTTTGAACAGTTGTGTTTTCATTTTCATTGGTTTCCATGAATTTTTTAATTTCTTCTTTAATTTCCTGGTTGACCCATTCATTCTTTAGTAGGATGCTCTTTAGCCTCCATGTATTTGAGTTCTTTCTGACTTTCCTCTTGTGATTGAGTTCTAGTTTCAAAGCACTGTGGTCTGAAAATATGCAGGGAATGATCCCAATCTTTTGGTACCGGTTGAGACCTGATTGGTGACCTAGGATGTGATCTATTCTGGAGAATGTTCCATGGGCACTGGAGAAGAATGTGTATTCTGTTGCTTTGGGATGGAATGTTCTGAATGTATCTGTGAAGTCCATTTGGTCCAGTGTGTCATTTAAAGTCTTTATTTCCTTGTTGATCTTTTGCTTAGATGATCTGTCCATTTCAGTGAGGGGGGTGTTAAAGTGCCCCACTATTATTGTATTGTTGCTGATGTGTTTCTTTGCTTTTGTTATTAATTGGTTTATATAATTGTCTGCTCCCTTTTTAGGGGCATAGATATTTATAATTGTTAGATCTTCTTGTTGGATAGGCCCTTTAAGTAGGATATAGTGTCCTTCCTCATCTCTTATTACAGTTTTTGGTTTAAAATCTAATTTGTCTGATATAAGGATTGCCACCCCAGCTTTCTTTTGGTGTCCATTAGCATGGTAGATGGTTTTCCACCCCCTCACTTTCAATCTGGAGGTGTATTTGGGTCTAAAATGAGTCTCTTGCAGACAGCATATCGATGGGTCTTATTTTTTATCCAATCTGATAGCCTGTGTCTTATGATTGGGGCATTTAGCCCATTTACATTCAGGGTAACTATTGAAAGATATGAATTTAGTGCCATTGTATTGCCTGTAAGGTGACTGTTACTGTATATTGTCTGTGTTCCTTTCTGGTCTATGTTGCTTTTAGGCTCTCTCTTTGCTTAGAGGACCCCTTTCAATATCTCTTGTAGGGCTGGTTTCGTGTTTGCAAATTTCTTTAGTTTTTGTTTGTCCTGGAAGCTGTTTATCTCTCCTTCTATTTTCAATGACAGCCTAGCTGGATATAGTATTCTTGGCTGCATATTTTTCTCATTTGGTGCTCTGAATATATCCTGCCAGTCCTTTCTGGCCTGCCAGGTCTCTGTGGATAGGTCTGTTGCCAATCTAATGTTTCTACCATTGTAGGTTACAGATCTCTTCTCCTGAGCTGCTTTCAGGATTTTCACTTTGTCTCTGAGACTCGTAAGTTTTACTATTAGATGTCGGGGTGTTGACCTATTTTTGTTGATTTTGAGAGGGGTTCTCTGTGCCTCCTGGATTTTGATGCCTGTTTCCTTCCCCAAATTAGGGAAGTTCTCTGCTATAATTTGCTCCAATATACCTTCTGCCCCTCTCTCTCTTTCTTCTTCTTCTGGGATCCCAATTATTCTTATGTTGTTTCGTCTTATGGTATCACTTATCTCTCGAATTCTGCCCTCGTGATCCAGTAGTTGTTTCTCTTTTTCTCAGCTTCTTTATTTTCCATCATTTGGTCTTCTATATCACTAATTCTCTCTCCTGCTTCATTATCCTAGCAGTTAGAGTGTCCATTTTTGATTGCACCTCATTAATAGCCTTTTTGATTTCGACTTGGTTAGATTTTAGTTCTTTTATTTCTCCAGAAAGGGTTTCTCTAATAACTTCCATGCTTTTTTCAAGCCCAGCTAGTATCTTTAAAATCATCATTCTGAACTCTACTTCTGACATCTTACTAATGTCTGTATTGAGTAGGTCCCTGGCAGTCGGTACTGCCTCTTGTTCTTTTTGTTGAGGTGATTTTTTCCATCTTGTCATTTTGTCCAGAGGAGAATAGATGAATGAGAGAACAAAATACTAACAGGGTAACAACGTCCCCAGAATATATACACTAAACAAATCAGAAAAGACCTGAAACCAGGGGGAAAAAAGGGAAAGAAAGAAAAAAGAAAGAAAAAAAAGAAAAAGATACAAACAAAAACAAAACAAAACAAAAAATAGAATATGATCAAATATGATCAGGCTAGTGCATAGATCAGTGCCACACAGTAGATTTTGGGCATATTTTGGTCTGTTAGAAGAAAGTGCCTCCCAAAACTTTAAAGAAAGAAAAACTTATATATGTACCAAGTAAGGATTAATACGATGAAGGGATTGAATATGACTGTAAAGATGAAAATTATAAAAGATTTTATAAAAGGAATTGATAAGATAAGGAGTTGGTTGAAAAAAGAAAGAAGAGGATTTTAAAAAAAAAAGGGAAGAGAATGTGATCAGGCAGGAGACTAGAACAAAGCCATACACTAGAGATTTAGGGTATATTTTGATCTGTTAGAAGAAACTGTATCCCAAAATTTTAAAGAGAGAACAACTTATATATATATACTAAAAATAAGGGTAACTACTATGAAGGGATAGAATATGGCTCTAAAAATGAAAAATAAAAAGACTTTTTAAAAAAGGGATTGATAAGATGTTGGTTGAAAAAGGGAAAAAAAAATTCAAAAAAAATTCAAAAAGAAAAAGACAGTTAAAAAAAAATTAACTTTGAAAGACTAAAGAATCATGGGAAAAAAGCCATGAATTCTATGTGCGGTATTCCCCTAGTGCTGGCATTCTGCCGTTCAGCTTTTCTCGTTGATCGTTAAATTTGGTCTTGGCTGGCTGTTCTTGCTGATCTTCTGGGGGAGGGGCCTGTTGCCATGGTTCCCAAATGTCTTTGCTGGAGGTGGAATTGCCCCGCCCTTGCCAGGTCTGGGCTAAGTAATCTGCTCGGGTTTGTTCTCAGGAGCTTTTGTTCCCTGCAAGCTTTCCGTACAGCTTTGGAGGCCGAGAGTGAAAATGGCAGCCTCCCAATCTCCACCCCAGAGGAGCCAAGAACTCGGGGCCCCACTCCTCAGTGCGCCCCCAGAGAAAAGCAGTCAGTCACTCCCGTCTCCCCGGTCTCTGGCCGCACTCGGTGCTCACCCGGCCTGTGACCGAGTGTTTCTATCTCTGGCGCCCGAGTAGGTGTGGAGTCTCCAAACCCAGCAGATCCCTGCCGTGCGCTTCCGCACCACTCCTCCCCGGGGAAGAAGGGGAGTCTCCCCGGATCTGCCACTTGTTGGGTCCCTGCTGGAGCAGTGGCCCGACTGTGCCACGGATCACAGTTTATGGCAACCCCAAGCTGAAAGCCCGCGCCCCGGCTCTGTCTCTGCAGCTGGCTTCCCCGCTCTGATCCCTGGGAGCTCTGCTGCACTCAGGCACCCCCTGGTCTCTCTGTGACCCCGAGGGTCCTAAGACCACACTGTCCCAGCGAGGGTTCCACCCCCTATTTAGCTGCTGGAGCGACGTCCCTCAGAGGAGCTGACTTCTGAAAGTTCTGATTTTGTGCTCTGCTGCTCTATCATTAGCCAGAAGCGGCCCACGGAGGCCCCTCCCCTGCCATCTATCCTCCCGAATATCGCCTCGGATTCACTTCTCTGCACTTCCTACCTTCCAGAAAGTGGTCGATTTTCTGTTCAGAGAGTTGTTGCTATTCTTTTCTTCGATCTCCTGTTGAGTTCGTAGGTGTTCAGATCCCTATCCAGCTGAATTCCTGAGACCAGAAGAAATCCAGGTCTCCTACTCCTCTGCCATCTTACTCCTCCCTCTCTTATCTTGACTTTGATGGTGCTGTGGTTTTTGTCCTTCTCTCTTGGATGGTTTTTTCTGTTTCTTTTAAAGATTCCTTTTTCTCGGGGTGCCTGGGTGGCTCAGTAGTTGGGCGTCTGCCTTCGGCTCAGGTCCTGATCCCAGGGTCCTAGGATCAAGCCCCACATTGGGCTCCCTGCTCCGCGGGAGGCCTGCTCCTCCCTCTCCCGCTCCCCCTGCCTGTGCTTGCTCGCTTGCGCTCTCTCTCTCTCTGTCAAATAAATAAAGTCATTAAAAAAAGAAGAAAGATTCCTTTTTCTCTGGCATTCTCCGGGACTATCTTTCTTGGATTTTTTCCTCTGGAATTAGCTGCTGTCTCACAGTTCCAGTTTTTAGTTCTGTCTCCTTGGCTCTTGCTCTGGTACCAGCAGAACCGCAGTCTGTCTGTAAATCTGCCCGGAGGGCCTCGTCACATGTCTTCTCAGATGCAGACAGGCATGGAATTGAATGCATTTCAGGCATGAGGTTCCTCCTAACTTCACCTCTGATGTTTTTAGTCACCTGTAAGTCATGAAGTTCTATTGATTCGTCTGGAAAAATAACTCTTGTAATTATCTCAAACTTAGTAGGAACCAAGTAATTTATTCAGTCACTGAGCTAGTAGTTGGGCCCAGGAATAAATCTGAAGTCCTAGAACCTGAACACCCAAGGCCTGTTGCTTATAAGGCTCATGATGCCTTATCTGAAATTCTTGGTACCAGATGTATTTCAGAAAATAACCTTTTGGATAGCACAGCACATGTGATCAACACACTAATATTTCTGCAGTAAAATGTGTGAATATTCACATGTAATGTGATAAGTCAAGACTATAAAAAGCCTCATGTTAATTTAGGTTAGGTTTTGCCACAGAATGTGGTAGGTCAGGTGAAGGTTTTCCACCAAATGAGTTAAGAAAAGTCTTCAATTTTGAGAGCTTTTTGGATTTTGGAATTATGGATAAGAGATTGTGGACCCAGAAAGTTGCTCACTTGGAATTAATGTTTGTAGTTTTGATACAGCATTTTTATTGGGTTGACAGGCGGTTCCCCCATTATTATCTAGGAACAAAGTATTTTGTATCTTAAAGAGAACTTTGGGAAATAATAGGGAGCCTAGGGACAATACCAGTTTGTTTGGGCTACACTTATAACGCAGCCATAGTCTCCTGGCATATAAAACTCCTACAGATTAGGGATTGAGGACTAGAAATTCAGGTGGTATTAACAAGTTCCAGCCAGTAAGGTGTTCTGGAGGACTGGGGGACTTAGAAGGATGAAGCATGTATGTATTCAGGTAGTAATGAGGACTTAAATGGGCAGTTGGCCAAGCAACATACTAATCTTTTTCTCCCCTCTTCACCTCTCTCCATTTCACTTCACCTCATCTTAGCATGTTTTCGTATTAGAGGTATTTTATGAGTCTGTGTAGTGAGGAAGTAAGAAAAGACATCAAGTTATAAAATTGAACAAGTAATGGATTACAACTTCAGTTCTCTGGTTCTGGGTTCGGTCATAATTTAGTTTCCTTGTCTTTGGAAAAGGAGATTCAGTGAATTATTACAAAGGCCCTTTTTAGTTCTCAAATGCTATGATTATGTCCTGTCATTTTGTCCACAAATTTTTCTTTACACTCAGCCCATCTGCCTTATCAAAAACCCTACCTCAAAGTCCTGAATTTTCTTAGGCTGTGGCTGCACCAGGCTTATAATTTATGTAGGGGGCAATGAAATAAGCATATAGAAACAGGGAGAATTTGAGTTGACTTGGAAAGTACAATTTTGTGATTTTTTTCCTCACCAGAGAATGGTTATAATAACTAACCATTTTTCTCCCATATAGATAGATGGGCAGAAATAAGGTTATAACAGTAATAGGTATATAAGCTATATAGTAAGGTCTACGTTAAGAACATCAAATAGGAAACTAAGTAATTATCTAATTATTTGGAACAGTGTAAGATAGTTAAATATCATGACTCCAAGGATTTTAGTCCAAATAATTCCATTTGTTCAATTCTCCTGAGAACTGCTTGCTTTTTTTTTTTTTTAAGATTTTATTTATTTGAGAGAGGAAGAATGAGACAGAGAGAGCATGAGAGGGGGGAGGGTCAGCGGGAGAAGCAGACTCCCCGCCGAGTGGGGAGTCTGATGTGGGACTCGATCCCAGGACTCCAGGATCATGATCTGAGCTGAAGGCAGTCGCTTAACCAACTGAGCCACCCAGGCACCCCAAGAACTGCTTGCTTTTTAAATTAAAATTCAACAACATCTGGGGTATTCTTTATAATCCTCATGCTTTGTATAATCTTTTATAATTATATTAACAAACCTAGAAAGAAATGTATTTCCATATTACGGGTGAGGAAGCTGAGATTCAAAGAGGTTAATTGTTTAAATTTAGACTAAGTGGCAGAAATGGATTACTATCCATTTGTCAGAATCTAAACTCTATTCATTATCAAACCAAATTTTCTGCCCTTTTGTTTTTTAAATAAAAACTGTTTTAGGTCTTGCTATGTTAAATAGTACCAAGTATAATCCCCACAAGTGGCTCTTTTATTTATTTATTTATCTATCTATCTATCTATTTATTTATTTATTTTTATTTTAAAGATTTTATTTACTCATCTGACAGGGAGAACACAAGCAGTGGGAACGGCAGGCAGACGGAGAAGTAGTATCCCTTTTGAGCAGAGAGCCAACCTGGGGCTCGATCCCAGGACCCTGGGATCATGACCTGAGCTGAAGGCAGAGGCTTAACCGACTGAGCCACCCAGACGCCCCACGAGTGGCTCTTTTTTAATAGCTATAGTGGTACTCCATAATGTTTGGAAACAGGGAGCAAAGCAGTGTTATGGGGTTCAGATGTCAAAGGAAGTTTCTTTCCAGGATGATCATTAGCAGAGGAGGAGCAGGAGGGGAGAAAGTGAGGAAAGGCTTGATTACATGGGAATAAGGCTAGTAAATTTGGTGATGGAGATGGTCATTCTGTGTACACCAGTGTATAAAGCACCTCCTACTTACTCAGTTAAGTTTCCAATCCTTGAGATGTTTCCTTGCATGTGTGACTTTGAGCAAGTTCATTTGTTGTTGATTTGTTGTTTTCATGTGGAAAATTAAATTAACCGTACTTACATCTTACTGCCTCACAGAGAAAGTGTGAAAATTAATGGGTTAATGCTGGAAAAGAGTTTAAAGATCTTTAGACAATAGTACTGTTATCAATCCTAGCATAGATGCATTTGGACTCTAGAATAACGTTAAAGCAATTACTAAGATATTGTCAGTACACATTTATTAAAGTAGATATTTTTTCACATTATATCTGTGGTTTCTAATTTAACAAATGTAATTTTATTTAATCAAACCATTCTAAATGGGCCTGGAACCCAGTCAGAGAGTGATCTCACACCAAAAGGCCAAGATAGATAATTATCCTGGCTTTCTCATCTGACTGTTAGTTCTGTAATTAGGCATTTTTTTCCAGTGAGGCTATGCATGGGCTCTCTGAAAATAACACTCTACGTGACTTCAAGGAAAGTAGTTTTAGAGACCTAAATTTTTAAAGTTATTTTTCTTTAATTTACTGAAAAGTAAAAAATTTTAATGTACTAGAAAAGCATATTGAAATATATTGAAAAAGTAATGTCCTTTAATATTTTCAATGAGAAATACAGGGTCTTAGATTAACTAATCTTCTAGAATTTTGAATATAATAGCTTTCTTGTATGTGTCTGTGTATGATAGATACCAGAAAAGATTTCATACTTTTTGTTACCATGAAAGTTATAAGTAAAAACTTATGAAAAATTTTAAGTGCATGCCTAGAATTGGAATAGTTTTGGCATGGACTGCATATTTAACATAAAAATACAAACCTATTTAATAAAGATGAAAAAGAAAAGACTTAAAAAGCTTGGAATTTACCTAATTTAGATGCAAACGAGACTGTCTCTATCAATATTGTTGTAGAAAAAATTTTAAATCTGGTGTAAGTTTTCACAAGAAGCTATTTTCCAGCTGAATCTTAAATAATTATGTCTCAATAAATACTATGTTTGAATATCTTAGTACATTAAGTTAGAGATAATTTGATACAGCAGGGAGTAGGTTAAATTTGGAAAGAACAAAGACTAAGTACTTGGAGTTAGATAGCAACCTGAACCTTCAATTTAAAATTATGCTGATTACTTAGTAAGTAAAGTGAAAACAAAAATTATTGTCCTATGGATAAAAATACAAGACCTATCTATATGCTGCCTACAAGAGACTTATTTTAAACCTAAAGACACCTGCAGATTAAAAATGAGGGGATATCAAAAACTAATGATGTAATGTATGGTGATTAACATAACATAATAATAAAAAAAAAAATTAGGGGATGGAGAAACCTCTATCATGCAAATGGATGTCAGAAGAAAGCCGGAAGAGCAATACTTTATATGGGACAAAATAGACTTTAACACGAAGAATGTTACGAGAGACAAAGAAGCATACTATATAATAAAAAAGGGAACAATCCAATGAAAAGATATAACAATTGTAAATATTTATTCACCCAACATGGGAGCACCCAAATACATAAAACAGCTAATAGCAAACATAAAGTAACTAATAGACAATAATACAATAATAGTAGGGGACTTTAACAATCTACTTCCATCAATGGACAGATCATCTAAGCTGAAAATCAACAAGGAAATAATGGTTTGGAATGACATACTAGACCCGATGGACTTAAGATATATTGGAACATTCCATCCTAAAACAGCAGAATACATATTCTTTCAAATGTGCACAGAACATTCCGCAGAATAGATCACTTATTAGCCCACAAAACCAGACTCAGTAAATTCAAGAAGATCGAAGTCATACCATGCATTTTTCTGACCACAAGGCTATGAAACTAGAAGTCAACCACAAGAAAAAATCTGGAAAGACCACAAATGCATGGAGGTTAAATAACATGCTACTAAATAATGAATGGGTCAACCAAGAAACCAAAGAGGAAATCAGAAAGGACATGGAAACACATGAAAATACAATGGTCCAAGACCTTTGGAATGTAGCAAAAGTGGTTCAAAGAGGGAAGTTTATAGCAATACAGGCCTATCTCAAGAAGCAAGAGATATCGCAAATAAACAACCTAACTTTACACCTAAAGGAACAAGAAAGAGAACAAACAAAACCTAAAGCCAACAGAAGGAAGGAAATACTAAAGATTAGAGCAGAAATAAATGTTGTAGAAACTAAAAAAAACCAGTAGAACAAATCAATGAAACCAGGAGCTTATACTTTGAAAAAATCAACAATATTGATAAATCTCTTGCCAGACTTATCAAGAAAAAATAGAAAGGACTCAAATAAATAAAATCACAAATGAGAGAGAAGAAATAACAACCAAAACCACATAAATATGAGCAATTATAAGAGAATATTTAGAAAAACTATATGCCAACAAATTGAACAACCTAGAAGAAATGGATAAAGTCCTAGAAACCTACAACCTCCCAAAACTGAAACAGGAAGAAATATAAAATTTGAACAAATCAATAACCAGCAAAGAAATTGAAACAGTAATCAAAAAAACTCCCAACAAACAAAAGTCCAGGACCAAATGGCTAAATGGGTGAATGGTACCAAACATTTAAAGAAGAGTAATACCCATTCTTTTCAAACTATTCCAAAAAATAGAAGAGGAAGGAAAACTTGTAAATTCATTCCATGAGGCCAACATTACTCTGATACCAAAACCAGATAATGACACTATGAAAAAAAGAGAACTACAGGCCAATATCTCTGATGAACATAGATGTAAAAATCCTCAATAAAAATGGTAGCAAGCTGAATTCAGCAATACATGAAAAAAATAATTTACCATGGTCAAGTGGGATTTATTCCTGGATTATACAAGGATTATTCACAAATCAGTCAATGTGATACACCACATCAACAAGAGAAAGGATAAGAATCCTATCATTTCAATAGACACAGAAAAAGCATTTATCAACATACAACATCTTTTCATGATAAAAAACCTTCAACAAAGTAGGTTTAGAGGGAACATATCTCAACATAATAAAGGCCATGAAAAAGCCACAGCTAACATTATCCTCAGTGGGTAAAAACTGAGAGCTTTCCCCCTAAGTTCAGACACAAGATAAAGATGTCGACTTTCACCACTTCTATTCAATATAGTACTGGAAGATCTAGCCATAGCAATCAGACAGCAAAAAGAAATAAAAGGCATCCATATTAGTAAGGAAGAAGTCAGACTTTCACTGTTGACAGGTGACATTTCTATATTTTATATAGAAAACCTGAAAGACTCTATCAAAAACCTGCTAGAACTGATAAACGAATTCAGTAAAGCTGCAGGATGCAAAATCATTGTGCAGAAATCTGTTGCATTTCTATATACCAGTAATGAAGCAGCAGAAAGAAAAATTAAGGAAACAATCAAATTTACAATTGCAGCAAAAAAATAATAAGATACCTAGGAATAAACCTAACCAAAGAGGTGAAATACCTGTATTCTGAAAACTATGAAACACTGATGAAAGAAATTGAAGATGACACAAAGAAATGGAAAGACATTTAATGCTCATGATTTGGAAGAATATTGTTAGAATGGCCATCCTCCCCAAAGCAATCTACACATTTAAAGCAGTCTCTGTCAAAATAATAACAGCACTTTTCACAGAACTAGAACAAATAATTCTGAAATTTGTATAGAACTACCAAAGATCCCGAATAGCCAAAGCATCCTTGAAAAAGAAAAGCAAAGCAGGATGCATCCCTGTTCTGGACTTGAAGTTACATTACAAAGCTGTAGTAATTGTGCCAACTTTCCAAGATGGCAGAGGAGTAGGAGACCTTAGTTTTGTCTGGTCCCAGAAATTCAGCTATATAGCTATCAAATCATTCTGAACTCAACCAGAGAGCTAAGAAAAGAATTGCTGCAATTCTACAGATAGGAAAGTGACCACTTTCTGCAAGAATGACAAAACAGAAAAACTCACCTCAAAAAAGAGTAAGAGGCAGTACTGACTGCCAGGGACCTAATCAGAACAGATATAAGTAAGATGTCAGAACTGGAGTTCAGAATAACGATTATAAAGATACTAGCTGGGCTTGGAAAAAGCATAGAAGACACTAGAGAATCCTTTTCTAGAGAAATAAAAGAGCTAAAATCTAAAGAAGTTGAAATCAAAAAGGCGATTAATGAGGTGCAATAAATAATGGAGGCTCTGACTGCTAGGATAAATGAGGCAGAAGAGAGAATTGTGATATAGAAGACCAAATGATGGAGAATAAAGAAGCTGAAAAAAAGAGAGATAAACAACTGCTGGATCACGAGAGGAGAATTTGAGAGATAAGTGATACAATAAAGAGAAACAATATTGAATAATTGGGATCCCAGAGGAAGAGAAAAGAGAGAGAGAGGCAGAGATATATTGGAGCAAATTATAGCAGATAACTTCCCTAATCTGGGGAAGGAAACAGGCATTCAAGTTCAGGAGCCAAAGAGAACCCCCTCAAAATCAATAAAAATAGGTCAACACCTCAACATATAATAGTGAAGCTTGCAAATCTCAGAGACAAAGAGAAAATTCTGAAAGTAGCTCAGGACAAGAGGTCTGAAACCTACAAGGGTAGAAACATTAGACTGGCAGCAGACCTATCCACAGAGACCTGGCAGGCCAGAAAGGACTGGCATGATATATTCAGGGTGCTAAATGAGAAAAATATGTGACCAAGGGTACTTTATCCAGCCAGGATGTCATTCAGAATAGAAGGAGAGATAAAAAGCTTCCAGGACAAACAGGAACTAAAAGAATCACTAAGCCAGCCCTGCAAGAAATATTAAAGGGGATCCTTTAAGTGAAGAGAGAGCCCAAAAGTAACATAGACCAGAAAGGAACAGAGACTATATGCAGAAACAGTGACTTTACAGGTAATACAATGGCACTAAATTCATATCTTTCAATAGTTACTCTGAATGTAAATGGGCTAAATGCCCCAAACAAAAGACACAGGGTATCAGATTGGATAAAAAAGCAAGACCCATCAATACGCTGTCTGCAAAAGACTCATTTTCGACCGAAAGACACCTCCAGATGGAAAGTGAGGGGGTGGAAAACCATGTATCATGCTAATGGACATCAAAAGAAAGCTGGGGTGGCAATCCTTGTATCAGACAAATTAAATTTCAAACCAAAGACTGCAATAAAAGATGAGGAAGGACACTATATCATACTTGAAGGGTCTTTCCAACAAGAAGAGCTAACAATTGTAAATATTTATGCCTCTGACATGGGAGCGGCCAATTATATAAATCAATTAATAAAAAAATTAAAGAAACACATCGACAATAATACAATCATAGTAGGGGACTTTAACACTCCTTTACTGAAATGGACAGATCATCTAAGCAAAAGATCAACAAGGAAACAAGGACTCTGAATGACACGCTGGACCAGATGGACTTTGCTGATAAATTCAGAGCATTCCATCCTAAAGCAACAGAATACACATTCTTCTTGAGTGCCCATGGAACATTCTCTAGAATAGATCACATCCTGGGTCACAAATCAGGTCTCAACTGGTTCCAAAAGATGGGGATCATTCCCTGCATATTTTCAGACCATAATGCTTTGAAATTTGACCTCAATCAGAAGAGGAAATTTGGAAAGAACTCGTAGGATTACATGGAGGTTAAAGAGTATCCTACTAAAGAATGAATGGGTCAATCAGGAAATTAAAGAATTTTAAAAATTCATGGAAACAAATGAAAATTGTTAAAAATCTTTGGGATGTGGCCAAGGTGGTCCTAAGAGGGAAGTATATAATATATAGTATATAGAATATAGAAAGGTCTCAAATACACAATCTAACCTTCCAGCTAAAGGAGCTAGAGAAAGAACAGCAAATAAAGCCTAAACCCAGCAGGAGAAGAGAATCAATAAAGATGAGAGCAGAAATCAACGAAATAGAAACCAAAAGAACAGTAGAACAGATCAACAAAACTAGGAGCTGGTTCTTTGAAAGAATTTATAAGATCAATAAACCCCTGGCGAGACTTATCAAAAAGAAAAGAGAAAAGACCCAGATAAATAAAACCATGAATGAAAATGGAGAGATCATAATGAACACCAAAGATATACAGTTATAATACAGTTATAAGAATATATTATGAGCAACTATATGCCAACAAATTAGGCAATCTGGAAGAAATAAATGCATTCCTAGAAACATATAAACTACCAAAAGAGAAACAGGAAAAAATAGAAAACCTGCACAGAACCATAACCAGCAAGGCAATTGAAGCAGTAATCAAAACTCTCCCAACAAACAAGAGCCCATGGCCGGGTGGCTTCCCAGTGGAATTCTACCAAACATTTAAAGAAGAATTAATCTTCTGAAGCTGTTACAAAAAATAGAAATGGAAGGAAATCTTCCAAACTCTTTCTGTGAGGCCAGCATTACCTTGATCCCACAACCAGACAAATACCCCACCACAAAGGAGAATTACAGACCAATATCCCTGATGATTATAGATGCCAAAATTCTCACCAAGATACTAGCCAATAGGATCCAACAGTACATTAAAAGGATTATTCACCACGACCAAGTGGGATTTATTCCTGGGCTTGCAAGGGTGGTTCAACATCTGCAAATCAATCAGTGTGATACACTACACTAATAAAAGAAAGAACCATATGATCCTCTCAATAGATGCAGAAAAAGCATTTGGCAAAGTACAGCATCCTTTCTTGATTAAAACTCTTCACAGTGTAGGGATAGAGGGAACATACCTCAATATCATAAAAGCCATGTACGAAAAGCCCACAGTGAATATAATTCTCAATGGGGAAAAAGTGAGAGCTTTTCCCCTAAGGTCAAGAACACTACACGGAGGTCCACTATCACCACTGTATTCAAGATATTGCTAGAAGTCCTAGCCTCAACAATCAGACAACAAAAAGAAATAAAATGAATTCGAATCGGCAAAGAAATCGTCAAACTCTCACTCTTTGTAGATCACATGATACTCTATGTGGAAAACCCAAAAGACTCTACCCCAAAATTGCTAGAACTCATACAGTATTTTAGCATCCTGGTAGGATATAAGATCAATGCACAGAACTCACACAATGAAATACCTAAATGTGAGTGCATTTCTATACACTAACAATGAGACAGAAGAAAGTGAAATTAAGGAGTCGATCCCATTTACAATTGCACTAAAACCCATAAGATACCTAGGAATAAACCTAACCAAAGAGGCAAAGGATCTGTACTCAGAAAACTATAGAACACTCATGAAGGAAATTGAGGCAGACACAAAGAAATGGAAAAACGTTCCATGCTCATGTATCAGAAGAACAAATGTTGAAATGTCTGTACTACCTAGAGCAATCTATACATTCAGTGCAATCCCTATCAAAATACCATCAACTTTTTTCACAGAGCTGGAACAAATAATTCTAAAATTTGTATGGAACCAGAAAAGACCCCGAATAGCCAAAGGAATCAAACGACGAGAGACTCTGGACTCCGGGAAACAAACTGAGGGTTACAGAAGGGAGGGGAGTGGGGGGATGAGATTAATGGGGGGATGGGTATTAAGGAGGGCACTTGTTTGATGAGCACTGGGTATTATATGCAATTAATGAATCGTTGAACACTACAACAAAAACTTACGATGTACTATATGCTGGCTAACTGAACATAATGAAAAAGAAAAAATAAAACCAAAGCTGGTGGCATCACAATTCCGGACTTAAAGCTATATTACAAAGCTTTGATTGTTAAGACACTGTGGTACTGGTACAAAAACAGACACACAGATCAGTGGAAAAGAATAGACAACCCAGAAATGGACTCATAACTATGTGGTCAACTAATCTTTGACAAAGCAGGAAAGAATATCTAATAGAAAAAAATCTCTTCAACAAATGGTGTTGGGAAAATTGGACAGCCACATGCAGAAGAATGAAATTTGGACCGTTTTCTTTTTTTTGTTGTTTTTAAAAGATTTTATATTTTATTTGACAGAGAGAGACATAGTGAGAGAGGGAAAACAAGCAGGGGGGGTGGGAGAGGGAGAAGCAGGCTTCCCGTGGAGCAGGGAGCCCGATGCGGGGCTCGATCCCAGGACCCTGGGATCATGACCTGAGCCGAAAGCAGATGCTTAATGACTTAGCCACTCAGGTGCCCAAAACTGGACCGTTTTCTTACACCATACACAAAAATAGACTCAAAATGGATGAAAGACCTAAATGTGAGACAGGAATCCATCAAAATGCTAGAGAAGAACACAGGCAGCAACCTCTGTGGCCTTGGCTGCAGCAACTTCTCACTAGACACGTCTCCAAAGGCAAAGGAAGCAAAGGCAAAAATAAACTATTGGGATTTCATCAAGATAAAGTTTTTGCACAGCAAAGAAAACAGTTGACAAAACCAAAAGACAACCAACAGAATGGGAGAAGATATTTGCAAATGTCTTATCAGGTAAAGGCCTAGTATCCAAAATCTATAAAGAACTTATCAAACTCAACACCTAAAGAACAAATAATCAGGTCAAGAAATGGGCAGAAGACATGAACATTTCTCCAAAGAAGACATAGAAATGGCCAAGAGATACATGAAAAAATGTTCCTCATCCCTCGACATCAGGGAAATACAAATCAAAACCACAATGAG
Source organism: Halichoerus grypus (assembly GCF_964656455.1). Classification (NCBI taxonomy): domain Eukaryota; kingdom Metazoa; phylum Chordata; class Mammalia; order Carnivora; family Phocidae; genus Halichoerus; species Halichoerus grypus. The sequence continues at coordinate 94,705,512 of NC_135713.1, forward strand.
ATACCACCTCACACACATCAGAATGGCTAAAATTAACAAGTCAGGAAACGACAGATGTTGGTGAGGATGCGGAGAGAGGGGAACCCTGCTACACTGTTGGTGGGAATGCAAACTGGTGCAGCTACTCTGGAAAACATAAGGAAGTTCCTTTAAAAGTTGAAAATAGAGCTACCCTATGACCCAGCAATTGCACTACTAGGTGTTTACCCCATAGATAGAAATGTAGTGATCCAAAGGGGCACCTGCACCCCAGTGTTTATAGCAGCAATGTCCACAATAGCCAAACTGTGGAAAGAGCCCAGACGTCCATCAACAGATGAATGGATCAAGACCACTGATGTGGTGTACACACACACAGACACACACACACAGACACACACACACACACACACACACTGGAATACTACTCAGCCATCAAAAAATGAAATCTTGCCATTTGCAATGACATGGTTGGAACTAGAGGGTATTATGCTAGGTGAAATAAGTCAATCAGAGATAAACAATTACGTGATCTCACTCATATGGGGAATTTAAGAAACAAAACAGGATCATAGGGAAAGGGATGGAAAAATAAAACAAGACAATCAGAGAGGGAGACAAACTGTAAGACACTCTTAATTATAGGAAACAAACAGGGTTGCTGGAGGGGAGGGGGAGTGTGGGGATGGGGTTAACTGGGTGCTGGACATTAAGCAGGGCACATGATGTAATGAGCACTGGGTGTTCTATACAACTGATGAATCTCTGAACTCTACCTCTGAAACTAATAATACATTATATGTTAATTAATTGAATTTAAATTAAACAATTTGGAAAAAAAAGCTGTCGTAGTCAAAACAATGTGGTACTGGCACAAAAATAGACACATACATCAATAGAACAGAATAGAAAACGCAGAAATAAATCCACAACTGCTGGTTGATTAATCTTTGACAAAGCAGGAAAGAATATCCAGTGGAAAAAAGACAGTCTCTTCAACAAATGATGATGGGAAAACTGGGCATCAACATGCAAAAGAAAGAAACTGGATTGCTTTCCTACAACATACACAAAAATAAATTCAAAATGGATTAAAGACCTAAATGTTAGACCTGAAACCATAAAATTCTAAATGAGAATACATACAGGCAGTAACCTGTTTGACACTGGCCATTGCAACTTTTTTCTAGATATGTCTACTGATACAAAGTAAACAAAAGCAAAAATAAACTGTTGGAACCACATCAAAATAAAAAGCTTCTGCAGGCAAAGGAAACAATCAGTAAAACCAAGGGACAACCCATAGAATGGGAGAAGAATTTTGCAAGTGACATATCTGATAAAGGAGGGTAGTATCCAAAGTATATAAAAAACTTATAAAACCCAACACCAAAAAACCAAATAGTCCAATTTAAAAATGGGCAGGAGACATGAACTAATGTTTCTCCAAAGAAGACATGCAGATGGCTGACGGACACATGAAAAGATGTTAATCATCACTTACTACCAGGGAAATGCACCTAAAACCACACCTGTCAAAATGGCTAAAATCAACACAAGAAACAATAGGTGTTGGCAAGTATGTGGAGAAAAAGTAACCCTTTTGCACTGTTGGTGGGAATGCAAACTGGTGCAGACACTGTGGAAAACAGTATGGAGTTTTCTCCAAAAGTAAAATAGAACTACCCTACAATCCAGCAATCACGCTACTGGGTATTTACCCAAAAATTCAAAGACACTAATTCAAAGGGATACATGCACCCTTATATTTATAGCAGCATTATTTACAATACTCAAGATATGGAAGCAGCCCACATGTCCATTGATTGATGAATGGATAAAGAATATGTGAGACACACACACACACACACACACACACACACACATCAAAGGAATATTACTTAATATAAAGAATGAAACCTTCCATTTGCAACAACTTGGGTGGAGCTAGAAGTATAAGTATAATGCTAGGCAGAATAAGTCAGGGAAAGACAAACACCATATGATCTTACTCATATGAGAAATTTAAGAAACAAAACAAATGAGCCAATGGGGAAAAAAAAGAGAGACAAACCAACAGACTCTTAATTATAGAGAACAAACTGATGTTTACCAGAGGGGAGGGGGTTGGGGGGTTGAGTGAAATAGATGAATGAGGATTAAGGAGGGCACTTCTTGTAATGAGCACTGGGTGATGTATGGAATTGTTGAATCACTGTATTATACATCTGAAACTAATGTAATACTGTATGTTAACTAAATGGAATTAAAAACTTAAAATTGTTTTTAAAAATTAAATACAAATTCTGTAAGAGGTTAGTTAAAGTCCTTAGAAACTCAAACAGTAGAATTGATTACAGTGTCTAATACTCAAATACAGTTTCGTAAGTTTGGCATTATATATTTTCAAAATAATTTATAGAAGATTGATGTGTGAGAACTGAAGTGTACAAGTACATAGAACAATAATTGAAACAGATATATTTTGCTGAATATAAATAACTGGGCAGGACATTGTAATAAAGATTATTTTCATTTTAGTATTCATTACAGTAATTTACTATTGAATTCTGTTAGTCACGTGCCTGAAATTAATGAATATATAATTTCCATTATTTAATACTAGCTGAAAAGCATACTCCCTATACCAACTCCAAGCATTTAGATAACAATCTTGAAAGTGTTTTTCAGTTCAATAAATGTGTGTTCTTTGAAATCAGAGAAACTGAGTCTAAGAAAATTAATAATTTTCAGAAGTCACAAAGAAAATTAGTGACAGTTGCAAATGAACATCTCCTCTGAGATTGTTCATTTGGGATTAAATTTATACTGTGCATATATATTTATTTAAATCTACAGTATGGGTTCTTAAAGACACCTGAAAAAAAATTTTCATATTTTGTTCTTTTTCTGGAAATTTTGGTTTATATCTTAGGAAAATGTTTTCTCTTATTTTAATCAAAACACATTTTAATTTCAAAGCTACTTCAGAATTAAGAGAACTTATTTAACGTAAAGAAGTAAACAAATTAAGAAAATAGTATTTTTCAAATTCACATTTATCATTGGAGTAAAGGGAATTTCTTGTTGAAGTAGTTTCTGATTTGTGCCATATGAAAACAAATGACTTGGGAAAAACAAGGCTGTAATGCCATCTGGGGGCTTTTAGGGACATCACACTTCACAGAACTAAGAATCATATAGGGTAATTCACAGCTACCTCCATTTGCCCTTCATAACAATAATTACCATTTATTTTTCCCTTTTCACTGGTTTTTACGTAATTACATGGAAGGAATAATGGCTCACAATATCCTGTCTTCTACAATCTACATTACCAAGATATTTCTTTCCTGTAGCCTGGCAATCTTTTTTTCTTCTCAAGAGGGAGGATATGTACTACATAAAATGTCTAAAATTTTATGTTACATTATGAGATTCAATAGGATTACAGGGTAAAACCAAGTTAGAACAAACTTAACAAAAAGACATATACTTACATGCATCTCTGGCAGTGGAAATATATCCCTTTTTGGTGGGGGATTAACCTCAAAAACTCATAGAAGGGTTGGTCATACCAGCAGAGTCACTTTATCAGGGTAGCATTTGAGAAGTGGTTACAGTGCAACACCCATTTTTGAGGGAGTTCATTTGCATTCATCAATTATAGTAGTCTTAACTGAATGCGTGTTGTTTGCTAAATATTGATTGTTAAGGAAAAAGAAAGATCCTCTGTGCTAGCAGGAGGTAGTATATACAATACATACAAGATAAAAACAAATAAGAGCTATTAATGTCCTTACAGTATTTTTATTTGTTTTGTTTTACAACAAAATGTTTGCTTTTAAGAATTCTGAAAATGAGTTTGGTAAATCTGATGCTTTAACTGTATCTTTCCCATTTGGTTGATTTCCAAATCCCTGCTGCTATAAGAAATGTCATATTTAATGAGAAGCTCATTATTCTATTTGCCAATTTATACACATCCTTTTTTCTTCCTGTTAATTACCAATTAATCTAATATATAGTAAATGTTCAATAAATGTGAATAAATAAGTCAGTATTTTGGAGTTTTCCTAGTTGTCCCAACAAAAAATACATCATAAAGGAAAAGAAAAAAGTGGCTACTTGTGGGATGAAGGATTTGGTTCACTGTTCATAGGCTGACTCTATTGCCATTTATGCACATGTTCAGAGGACTCGGTCTAGCTGTTGCAGGGGCATTTAAAACAAGTAGAATAAATTTGCAATGAAATCTGATTGTTTCTTAGACAGTTGGTCACTATTGCTCTCTTAAAGCCTCTGATCAGAGTAGATAAGATTGGTCATCTAAAAATGGACGTCTGTAAATTATTTGTAGATTATTTGAACTGTATTACATTACTATGGCAGAGGCTAGTAGTAGTTCTTCAGTATGTCCATCTTTGTCATCAGCAATAGTTTTTATCTGGGCATTAAAATAGAGGCTACGGTCAGCAATCAGACAACAGAAAGAAATAAAAGACATCCAAATCGCCAAGGAAGAGGTCAGACTGACTCTTCACAGATGATATGATACTCTATATAATATAGAAAACCTGAACGACTTCACCAAGAAACTGCTAGAACTGACACATGAATTCAGCAAAGTTGCAGGGTAGAAAATCAGTATACAGAAATCTCTTGCATTTCTATACGCCAATAATGAAGCAGCAGAAAGAGAAATCAAGGAATTGGTCCCATTTATAATTGCATCAAAAACCATAAGATAGCTAGGAATAAACCTAACCAAAGAGGTAAAAGATCTATATTTTGAAAACTATAAAACACTGATGAAGGAAATTATAGGCGACACAAAGAAATGGAAAAACATTCCATGCTCATGTATTGAAAGAACAAATATTGTTAAAATATCTATCCTACCCAAAGCAATAAATACGTTTAATGCAATCCCTATCAAAAATACTACCAGCATTGGGATGCCTGGGTGGCTCAGTCAGTTAAGCATCTGCCTTCAGCTCAGGTCATGATCCCAGGGTCCTGGGATAGAGCCCTGCATTGGGCTCCTTGCTCGGCAGGGGGCCTGCTTCTCCCTCTGCCTCCCACTCCCCCTGGTTGTGCTTTCTCTCTCTCTCTCTCTTTCTGACAAATAAATAAATAAATAAATAAAATCTTAAAAAAAAAATACCACCAGCATTTTTTCACGGAGTTAGAACAAACAATCCTAAAATTTGTATGGAACCACAGAAGACCCTGAATAGCCAAAGCAATCTTGAAAAAGAAAAGCAAAGCTGGAGACATTCCAATTCTGGACTTCAAGCTGTATTACAAAGCTGTTGTGATCAAGACAGTATGGTATTGGCACAAAAACAGACACATAGATCAGTGGAACAGATCAGAAAACCCAGAAATGAATCCACAGCTATATGATCAACTAATGTTTGACAAAGCAGGAAAGAGTATCCAATGGAAAAAAGTCTCTTTAACAAATAGTGCTGGGAAAACTGGACAGCAACATGGAAAAGAATGAAACTGGACCATTTTCTTACACTATACACAAAAATAAATTCAAAATGGATGAAAGACCTAACTATAAGACAGGAAACCATCAGAATCCTACAGGAGAACACAGGCAGCAACCTTTTTGATCTCAGCCTCAGCAAGCTTTTTTTTTTTTTTTAAGATTTTATTTATTTGCGAGAGAGACAGAGATAGCAAGAGAGAGCACGAGCAGGGAGAAGAGGGAGAAACAAGCTCCCCGCTGAGGAGGGAGCCTAAAACCAGGCTTGATCCCAGGACCCCAAGATCATGACCTGAGCTGAAGGCAGATGCTTAACTGACTGAGCCACCTGGTTGCCCTGCTGCAGCAAATTTTTGCTAGACATGTCTCCAAAGGCAAGGGAAATAAACGCAAAAATGGACTATTGGGACTTCATCGAGATAAAAAGCTTCTGCACAGCAAGGAAGCAATCAATAAAACCAAAAGGCAACTTACAGAATGGGAGAAGATATTTGCAAATCACATATCTGATAAAGGGTTAGTATCCAAAATACATAAAGAACTCAACAAAAAAAACAGTCCAGTTTAAAAATGGGCAGAAGACATGAATAGACACTTTTCCAAAGAAGACATCCAGATGGCCAACAGACACATGAAAAGATGGTCAACATCCCTTATCATCAGGGAAATTCAAATAAAAACTACAATGAGATATCACCTCATGCCCATCAGAATGGCTACAGTTAACACAGGAAACAACAGGTGTTGGCGAGGATGCAGAGAAAGGGGAACCCTCTTACACTGTTGGTGGGAATGCAAACTGGTGCAGCCACTCTGGAAAACAGTATGGAGGCTCCTCAAAAAGTTAAAAAAAACTACCCTAAAATCCAGCAATTGCACTACTAGGTATTTACCCAAAGGATACGAAAATACAGAGATGAAGGGATACATGCACAGTGATATTTATGGCAGCATTATCAACAATAGCCAAATTAGGAAAAGAGCCCAATTGTCCATCAACTGATGAATAAAGAAGAGGTGGTATGTATATACAATGGAATATTACTCATCCATCAAAAAGAATGAAATCTTGGTATTTGCAATGATGTAGATGGAGCTAGAGAGTATTATGCTAAGTGAAATAAGTCAGTTATAGAAAGATAACCACCTAATTTCACTCATATGTGGAATTTAAGAAACAAAACAGATGAACATAGGTGGGCAGGGGGGAAGAGGCAAACCAGAAAACAGATTCTTAATTATAGAGAACAAACTGAGGGTTACTGGAGGGAAGGTAGGGTGATGAGGATTAAGGAGGGCACTTGTTGTGATGAGCACCGTGTGCTGTATGTAAGGGATGAATCACTAAATTGTACACCTGAAATTAATACTACACTGTATGTTAACTGGAATTTAAATAAAAACTTGAAAAAAAAATAATAAAATAGAGGCTTCGGCTACATTCTTCTAGCCAATGGGTTGTAAATGGAAAATGGAAATATCTTGTGGCAACTTTTAGAAAACAGCACATGCCATTTGCCTCTTCTTAATCTCTTCATCTGTTCTGCTGCCTAGAACCAAGATGCTACTCTCTTGAGCCATAATATAGAGGTCACACAAAAACTATATGCAAGGAGCTAGGATCCTTTGAGTGCTATAACAACCCTGAACCACTTACCGGGGAGAGAAATCAACTGTTATTATGGTACTCATTTTAGGGTTTTACAACTTGCAGCTAAATCTAATATCAACTAATTGCCATGGAAAATAGAGATTCAATTGTTGATGACAGTAAGAATGTATTCATGTTTTCATATTTTTGTATAATATATGTGTTTTTATCTACTGCATTAAATTTGTCCATCCTCTCAGCTTAGAAGTATTGCAATAGTAGTAGAAATGTTGATTTAAAAGAAATGCAAATAATAAATATAAAAATTCAACCTAAAATAAAAATTACAATTAAAATAATAAATTATCCTTTAGTAAATTGAAAGCACTTTTCAGAAGTAAATTGGAATATCAGTTTATTACTTTTGGCATTATAAGTTGGAAAAAAAATTGGAAATAATATGTATCAAGAACCATAAGAGAGGCTCCTGGGTGGCTCAGTCAGTTAAGCGTCTGCCTTCAGCTCAGGTCATGATCCCAGGATCCTAGCATCCAGCCCTGCGTCAGGCTCCCTGCTCAGAGGGGAGTCTGCTTCTTCCTCTCCCACTACCCCTCCCCCTGCTCATGCTCTCCCTCACTCTCTCTCAAAGGAACAGTATTTTTTTTAAAAAAGGAACCATATGAATATATTTGGCTTTTGATCCAGCAATTCTGTTTCTGAGAAGCAGTTATAAGGAAATAATCATAAACACTGAAAATGTTATGTACACAAAGATACTCATTGAAGCATTATTAATAATAGTAACAAACTGGAACAAATCTAAATGTCCAACAGTAGGGAGTGGTTAAATTATGATAATATATATCAGGCAGATTGTCAAATGACCATTAAAAGTGAGGATTACTGGGCACCTGGGTGGCTCAGTCGTTAAGCGTCTGCCTTTGGCTCAGGTCATGATCCCAGTGTCCTGGGATTGAGCCCCGCATCGGGCTCCCTTCTCCGCAGGAAGCCTGCTTCTCCCTCTCCCACTCCCCCTGCTTGTGTTCCCTCTCTCACTGTGTCTCTGTCTGTCAAATAAATAAATAAAATCTTTTAAAAAAAGGAGGATTCAACAAATTTATATTTTTTGGCACTTAGTGACATGTCAATAAGTATTTGTTGAATATGAATGCCTACTATGTTGCAAGGATTGTTCAGGTTATATAATGATGAGGAAAAGTAGATAGACATAGTCTTGGTACTCATGGAGCTTTTACATTTTATAGCCTTGTGAAAAAGACAGATGATGAAATAATTACATTTATGGTTAGTGCTATATAGGAAAGGAACATAGTTCTATGAAAGCAAATAGTAAGATAACCTGACAAGGAATCATATGTTAAGATGAGCATCATTAATTAAAGATGTGACCTTTGGGGGCACCTGGCTGGCTCAGTCAGAAGAGTATGCGACCCTTGATCTTGGGGTCATGAATTCGAGCTTGGGTGAAGAGATTACTAAATTAAAAAAACAAACAAACAAAAATATTTTTAAAAAGTGTGACCTTTGAATTGAAGTCTAAAGAATGGATAGAAACATTATGTAATAACATGAAAAGTGCTTACGTTATAGTAACTGGAAAACACCAGGTACAAAAATGAATCTACGATATGATTATGTGCAAAAACAAATGTACAGAAAGAAAGACCGGAAAGGAAACATGAAAATCTAAGAATGATTTAAATGATGGTAAGATTATAGGTCATCTTCCCCCTCATGTGTTCCCAGTTTTCTGTAATTGTGTCATAATTTTATGAAGTTTTTTTTTAAGAAATGCTATTTTTCCATCATGCTAACATATGAAACTATTAGCATAACTCATGTAGGGAAGCTTTGACTGTTACAGTACAAAAAAAAAGTTTTTGTAAAGCAAGATAAAGAAAATAAATGATTAAGTAGTCATTGATAAAAGCCATCTGTGGGCATGCGCAAAGGGTATAAGAATTTGGCTCTTCCCAGACTAAAGGGAGGAAGGTTTTTTACCATTCATAGGGTCTTTTATAATTGAAGGAGCTAGAAAAATAAATTGGACTCATGAACATTTAAAAGGCATACTTAAACTGTGGCAGATACTATGTGGAAATGATTAAGAGTTTCTGGAAAGTTCTTTTAGTGTATGTTTAAATTTTTATGAAGAAAAAAACTACCCCTTTTAAAGGGCTAGTTTAGGAAAAAACTGGACAATTTCTTTATGTCATCTCTAATATTGTGTGCAAAATAATTTCTGTTCCTTCACTCAGTACCAAGAGGAAGAAGGCAGATGGATGAATGAGGAATAGTAATTTAGTTCCCAAGGAAACCCTTTGCTAATTGGAAAAAAAAAAAGGCTGTTTCAGGATCTGTGACTATGGCGATGTATCTAGACAGCTGTGAATTTTCCTGCTGTTATTTTCTAATCTTGAAAGGAAGGAGTTTGCGTTACAGATTTTAAGTTTAAGAGCTAATTTAGTTATACCACTAGCAACATGAGAAAGGCAATGCCAATGAAGAATTCAGGTTACTACTGTTAGGAGCACAGATCTGTAGAGTGCCAAGCAGTAATAAGACACGAGAGTCCATGAATTAGGCTCAGAAATCTTTATAAAATTTCATTAAATGGGGGTTAACAGAAGAAACTATATAAAAAAGTACATGTGGCATATACTTGACATGTATTCACCCCAAGAATATAGAGGTGGAACAAATCCATATGTATTACTATACATATGTTATTATATACATATATATTATTAATATACCAATCACTTAAGTATGTTTTAGCCAGCATCTCTGGAATAAAATCATAATTATTTGAAGTCAGCCTTTAGTCTTCAATCAAGTAGGAAATTTATAAGCCTTTTTATTATGCCTTAATCAGAAATTTTCCACTGCTACTTAAGATTCCCTGGGGGCTTGGCACGAGTAAGAATATTATATGTGAGTGTTCAATATGATAATGCATTTATGTGTTAATTACTTCTACTTTCAGAATTTTAAAAATCATTCTACTCGCAGGAAAGCTGAGGTCTCCAGCTCAATTTTATGTCCTGAAGACTTTGCACTGTTGGTCTCTTTGTGACTACTCTCAACATGCGTACGCATGTACACAGACATACAGGCATACACGTAATAACAGACAATAGCTTTTCTTAACTTTCAGTGCATATTACAATCATATGGGGAATTTTAAAAATCTGATGCTCAGGTTGCTCCCTATACTAGTTACATATATTGTGGGTAGAATCCACTAGCATTTTTTAAAGCTTTCCAGGTGATTCTAGTGTGTAACAAAGTTAAGAATTACTGTAATTAAAAGGGATTATAAACAAAGGAAGAATTATTGTTCTAGATAAACAAGGAAACCAGCAAAATTATAAATTCATTTTAGCTTTTCCCTATTTAATCTAACTAAAGATATAATACTTTTGTTCTGTATTGACAGTTCCTGGCTATGTATCCCAATGGAATATTGTATTCATTGATTGATTAACTTTTTGAACCCTAAGGATGGTAGAAGTGGAATAGGTGGTAAAGTAATTAAAATATATATTACATGTTACTGATGTCTTAAATGTGCTCATCTGTAGTATTAACAATTAGGGTGGCTTATGGCTTAAGTTATCCAAACTTATGTAATTCTTCTTGGTAACCTAAATGGAGGTATAGTATCTCAGAAGTTTTATGTACCAGAATTCTAAACAGGCACAGTGATAGTAACAATAAAGCAATTAAGCTTATGTATTCTTGCAACTTTCTAGCTGCTGACAGTGAACTAACCTAAGCTGACCTTTACTAATAGAACTGCAGATGTGATAGAACTGTGGATGGATGTTTGAACAGATTCATATTGCTAAAGATTACTCCATGGGCTACATGGAGAGCAAATAAAAATTCTTTGCTTGTGTTGTTCAGAGATTTAATGTGATACACTATTGACTGACTGTGGTTGATTAATAAGTCATTAAATAAGAGTCTGAAGCTAATTTACACAATGGAAAATGTTATGGTGGATTTCTGTCATCGCCAATGCACTCATTACAAATACTATAATTATGAATGAAAAGCCATTAGAGATAGAGACCAAGAACTCAATTTAAAATTCTGCATTCTGTTTAATTCCATGAAGTATACAACAATTTCTTTAGTAGGAATGCAAAATCCTTAGCTGAACAGTTCCTTGTTTGAGTGAGAGCACAGGATATATTGGTACAGTGGAGTGTGTTGAAAAGAGGTCACCTGGAGAGAAAATGAACTGGTTGTATTTGTTAAAGGGGAGAGTAAAAAAGAGCTTTAAATAAGAATTGTGATCTAGAGGATATTTCAGTGGAAAGTTATAAAAATTCCAAGTAACACTTGGTTTAGTACAAATCCTACTTAGGGTATGGTTTTTAAAATTCTAATTTAAAATTTTGAGTCAGAAAAACTTGTGTTTGAGTCCTACCTCCATCACCTACCAGACCATATGACCATGATTAAGGTACTTCACATCTTTGTGACTCAGTTTTATCATCTGTAAAATGTAGGTCCTTCTCCTGCTAACCTCATAAGGTAGTTATGAGGAAAAATTAGGACAGTAGAACGGGATTGAAACCTGATAATGTTAAGTAAGTGTGTAGCAAACATTGTTAGCCTGTACAATGGCCATTACCTTCTTTATTCTTTTTGGGAAAACTCTAATTTTGTTTAGATATTTACCCATCTTCCATGGGGTAAATCATGAACTAATTTAATGTGGTGATCCCAGGTCCATACTGGTGATTGTTTTAAGAAGCAGAAAGAGAACCAATCCTGGTCAATGAGATTTGATGGGAAGTTTCTCAAGAGGTTCTGTTAAAGAGTTACTCTCATATGTTGGTAGAATAACAAGATTCAGTGACAGCTGTAGGTTGCCAATAGATACCTTTATGAGTTTAAATATTTTAAAATAGCTTGATTGAGATATAAATCACATACAGTTCACCCATTTAAGGTGTAAAATTCAATGCTTTTTAATATATTTACAGGTAAGTGCAAATATTACCATAGTCAATTTTAGAATGTTTTTTTATCAACCTGAAGGAAAAACCTTGTATCCTTTAGTTACCATTGCTCTGACCCACTTACCCCAGCCCTAAGCAACCACTAATCTACTTTATGTCTCTCTAAATTTCCCTATTCTGGACTTTCATATGAATGGATCATACAGTAGATGGTCTTTTGTGACTGGCTTCCTTCACTTAGCATAATGTTTTCAAGGTTCATCCATGTTGTAGCATGTATCAGTATTTGATTTCTATTAATAGCTGAATAATATTTTATTGTATGGATTTACATTTTATTTATCCAATTGATGGACATTTGAATTGTCCCTGAGTATGTGCTATAAGCATGCATGTACACATTGCTGTGGGGACATGTGTTTTCATTTTTCTTGGTTATATACATGGGAGTGGAATTGGCAGGACCCCTGAAAAAAAGGGAATTCCAGGAAGATGACAAAAGATACTCCAGGGAGACAGCTGTGCATCAGGCCTAGAAAACAACCAGCTCAGATAAGAGCAGAAAGTCTGAAGTTTTAAGGAGGGAGGTCTCTAGGAATAAAATGGAACTGGTATCTTACAGGTTTGATCAATTGGAAAATTATATTGAGAGCAACGAAGTAAATCATTGATCACTTAGTTCACTAGAAAGAACGAGGGAAAGAGACAGTAAAGAAGAGCCTTCCTGGGAACAGAACAAAACTTAAACAATGACCTCAAAAACTGCCTCTGTCTGAATTTTATTGGATCAGACTGTGAAATAAGTTGTACCCCTAGGGTGTTGTCAAAAACAACCAGACAACAATTAGTGGAGAATGACCGCTAGTTGTAATATCAAAAGGGGCAGAACACTTAAAAGAAAAATTAGGGAGGGACGTCTGGGTGGCTCAGTTGGTTAAGCTGGGATGAGTCCACATGGGGCTCCTTGCTCAGCGGGGAGCCTCCTTCTCCCTCTGCCTGCGGCTCCCCCCCCTTGTGCTCACTCTCTCTGACAAAGAAATAAATAAAATCTTAAAAAATAAAATGAAAAAGAGTAAAATCAGGGAAAGAGGCAGTTAGAGAGCCCTGCTAAAACCAGTCATGCCATAGTGACTGTTCCATACGCAGGCTGTGCCCTCCGATGAGCCACAGAAGTTCTCACACTGTGTTTGTGGCAAGGAGAGGGGGGATAGACCACTAGTCTGTTAGATTAGTCACAAGTCTATTACTTTAGTGATTTAGCCAAGACACTAAATTAATACAAAGCAAACAGCAGCAAAAACAAGCACCAGAGAAAAAGAAATATATATCCAATGTTTATATAGTACATTACCTAAAAGTCCATTTTTCAATAAGAAAATCATGGCACACGCAAAGAAACAGGAAAGTGTGACCCACACACAGGAAGAAAAAACATGTAATAATAACTCCCTGTGAGGGATGCCAGACCTAGGATTTCACAAAGAGTTCAAAGCAGACTTTATAAATATGTTCAAAGAGCTAAAGGAAGCCATCATTAAAGAAGTAAAAGATTATGTGATGACAACATCTCATCAAATAGAACATACTAATAAAGAGATAAAAATTATAAAACAGAATGAAAAGGATATTTTGGACTTGAAAAGTAAAAAAAAAACAAAATGAAAAATTCACTGGAGGAGCTCAACAGCAAATTTGAACTGTCAGAAAAAAACAATCAGCAAACTTGAGGATAGGTTGGTAAAGATCATGTAAGCTAAAGGAAGAGAAAAAAGAAGAAAAATGACAGAACCTCAGAGAAATGTGGGACACATTAAGCATACCAACATACATGTAATATGAATACCAGAAGGATGAGAAGGAAGAAAGGAACAGAAAAAAATATTTAGAGAAATAATGGCTGAAAACGTCCCAAATTTGATGAAAACCATTAATCTACACATCCAAGAAGCTCATTAATTCAAGTGGGATAAATATAAAGAGATCCACAACTAATTACATCATAGGAATGAAATCCTATTAGTCTACCTTACTCAATAGTGAGTAACATTTATAGTCAAATGTTATAGCCATTAGACTGTAAACACTGAATACTGATTTAATAAAAAATTTATTATACTTTGAGAGGATGGTGAGAACTACAGGTGGACTAGTGAGGTGAAGGAAGTCTAATGTGAAGGCTTGATGGTTAAGGTTTACATTTAGTGTTAATCCTCATCTAACATAAGAAATCAAAGATCTCAAAATGATGCAAAGAGAGCAAAAATAAAAGCAAGTGATAGCACTATATGCATATTTTCAGAAATTGAGAAAAAAACAGCTACAGCCTTGGAAGTGGTTGCCTTTGGAAGCAGCACTGGGACCAGGAATGGGTGGGACAGTGTGTTTCTGTTTTTCATTGTAAGCCCTTAGTACAATTTGACTTTATGTATGTACATGATTTTACGTTCATAAAATACAAATTTTTTACCTTCCCACACTTTGGTGATATTTTTTCCCCAGCTTTATTGAGATATAATTGACATATAGCATTCTTTAAGGTGTATAATGTGATTATTTGATACATGTATACATTGCAAAATGATTATCACAGTAAGTTATCACACCTATCACATAATATAATTATCTTTTTTTTTGGTGAGAACATTTATGATCTGTCTTAGCAACTATCAAGTATATAACATAATATTGTTAACTGTAGTCACCATGCTACACATAGATCCCCAGAACTTATTCATCTTATAATTGGAAGTTTGTACTCTTTGCCCAACATCTCTGTTTCCCCCAAGCCCCTGGCAACCACTCTTCCACTCTGTTTTTATGAATTCGGCTTTTAAAAATTCCCTATATAAGTGAGATCGTATGCTATTTGTCTCTGTCTGACTCATTTCACTTAGCATAATACCCTCAGGGTTCTTCCATGTTGTCACAAATGGAGGGATTTCCTTCTTTCTCCTGGTTGAATAATAGTTTGTGTGTGTGTGTGTGTGTGTGATGTTTCTTTGTTTAATCATAGTTGGATGGACATTTAGGTTGTATCCATGTCTTGGCTATTGTGCATAATGCTTCAGTGAACATAGGGGTGCAGGGATCTCTTCAGGATAATGATTTCATTTCCTTTGGCTATATATCCTGAAGTGGGATTGCTGGATCACACGATAGTTTTCTTTTTAATTTTTTGAGGAACCTCCATACTGTTTCCCTAGTAGTTGCACCAATTTATATCCCCACAACAGTGTACAGTGTTCCCTTTTTTCCACATCCTCACCAACACTTGTTTATTTCTTGCCTTTTTATAGTAGCCGTTCTAACAGGTATGAAGTGACATCTCATTGTGGTTTTGATTTGCATTTCTCTGCTAATTAGTAATGTTGAGAATCTTTTCATGTACCTGTTGTCCACTTAAATGTCTTCTTTAGAGAAATATCTATTCAGGTCCTCTGCCCATTTTTGAATTCTTTTTTTTTTTTTTTTTTGGTAGTTGAGTTGTATGAGTTCCTTGTAGATTTTGTATATTAATCCCTTATCAGATAGATTATTTGCAAATATTTTATCTCATTCTATATATTGCCTTTTCATTTTGCTTATTGTTTCTTTTGCTATGCCGAAGCTTTTTAGTTTGATGTAGTCTCACTTATTTTTTTTGTGTTGCTTGTGTTTTTGGTGTCATATCCACAAAAATCATTGTCACAATTAATGTCAAGGAGACTTTTCTGTGTTTTCTTCTAGGAGTTTTGTGATTTCCGGTCTTATGTTTAAGACTTTAATTCATTTCAAGGTAATTTTTGTGAATGGTATTAGATAGGAGTCCAGTTTCATTCTTTTGCCTGTGGTTATTCATTTTTCCCAGCACCAGTTATTGAAGAGACTTTTCTTTCCCATTAAGTATTTTTGGCTCCTTTGTCAAATACTGGTTGCCTTTATATGTGAGGGTTTACTCCTGGGCTCTCGATTTTGGTACATTGGTCTGTGTGTCTTTTTTTTTTAAGGCAAATTCCTGGTATTTTTTTTTTTTTTTAAGATTTTATTTATTTATTTGACACAGAGAGAGAGAGAGAGAGCACAAGCAGGGGGAGCTGCAGGCAGAGGGAGAAGCAGGCTCCCCACTGAGCAGTGAGCCCAGCGTGGGGCTGGATCCCAGGACGCTTTAACCGACTGAGCCACCCAGGCACCCCTGTGTGTCTGTTTTTATGCTAGTACCAAGCTGTTTTGACTACTCTAACTTTCTTATATAGTTTGAAATCAGGAAGTGTAATGCCTCCAGCTTTGTTTTTCTTTCTCAGTATTGCTTTGGCTATTTGGGGTCTTTTGTGGTTCCATATGAATTTTAGGATAGTTTGTTCTGTTTCTGTGAAAAATGTTCACAATTGCCATTTGAAGTTTTATAGAATCTCTTTAAAGTTTTTGTCCGATAATTTCAACATCTGTGTCATCCTGTCATTGGCATCTGTTGATTGTGTTATCCCCTGTGAGCTGAGATTTGTGTATTTCTTCATATTCCAAGTAATTTTGGATTGTAGTTTTGGACCTTTGGAATATGACACTAAGAAACTGTTTTATTTAACTCCTGTAGAGAATGTTGGGTTTTGTTGTTGTTGTTGTTGTTTGTTCATTTGTTTTTAGCAGTTTACCTGGCTTGATTTAGGCACAAGTTCCGACCTTCCTTCTGTGACTGATTCCACTGTTGATTCAGTTTTAAAGTTTTGTAGTGTTGTTTGAATTTGTCCCGTATGTGTGCCACCTTGTAATTAGTCTTGGACCTGAGTGAAGTTGTTACTTTAGTTCTCAGTGTCTTTAGTGTGCTAATTAGGATAAGAGCCTGCATATTCAGGTGAAAGAAGTGAGCCCAGGAGTTCATACAGAACTTTATGGAATTGTTTTCCCTTTCCACTATCTCTGTAGTACTTTCAGGTTTTTTGAGATTTCTGTTTGGATCTCTGGTCAGAAACCACTTGCTTCCACAATTGTTCCACCTCTAGTACCAGTTGGTGGAAGAGTAGATGGGGGAAAGACTGATAAAAGGCTTTGGATCTACCATCATGCTGCCTTAACTTCATCAAATGAAGAAGTTTCTTTTCCTTTAGGGTTCTGGCTCCTGTGGGCTCCTGTTGGTAGCCACTGTTGCTGCTACCATTGTTATGGGAGATCTTGGAGTCTGTGACATGAGAGAATGGAGAAAATAGATTGAACTCTCCCACCTCCATGAATTACCCCCAAGATTTCCTCTGAACTTTTAGGGTTTTTTGTGTTTTTTTTTTCTGACTCCTTCAGCCAGAAATAGGGGGATTCTTCTGCATCTTTCTCTGTCTGCATGAGAGTGTTCACTTCGAGATTTGAGGCTACATTGGATTCAGGCTGGAGAGATATTGGAGGTAAAAGAAATGCAGACTTGGTGGTGTGTGAATTATAGTTTTCTTCCCCATTCTACTTTTTTCTCAGGTAGCTGCACTACTTGATCCTCAAGTAGCTGCATTATCCATTCTGTCCAGGTTTTTACAGTGGGCAGTTGGAGAAAAAAGGTATTGTGTGTCTATTCCATCTTACCTAGAACTGGACCCCTGCTACATTTTGAGAATATACTGGATATAAGCCCTTTATTAAATAATGATTTACAAATATTTCCCCTGGTTTGTGGCTTATCATTTCATTCTCTTAAAAGTGTCTTTTAAAGAGCAAAAATGCTAATTTGATGAAGTACAGTGTATCTTTTTTAAATATTTGTACTTTTGAGATCAGATCTAAGATTCTTTGCCTAATGCAAGGTCACAAAGATTTTTTTCTATGCTTTATTCTAGAAGTTTTATAGTGTGAAGTTTTACATTTATGTCTAGAATCCATCTTGAATTTTATATATGGAATGAGATATAGATTTAAGTTCATTTATTTGGATATGGATGTCAAAATGTTTCAGCACCCTTTACTGTAAAAACTATTTCTCCACTGACTGCCTTTATACCTTTGTAAAAAAAAAAAAAATTAGTTTCCCTATATATATGGTTCTATTTCTGGACTCTATTCTGTTCCATTATTCTATCTGTCTTTTGTGGTAAAATATGCATAATATTTATCATCTTAGCTATTTATAAGTGTATAATTCAGTGACATTAAGTACATTCACAATGTTGTATAATCATCACCATTACCTATGTCCAAAACTTTATCATCCTCAACATAAACTCTTTATCTATTAAACAATAACTCTCAAATTATCTCTTCATCCCAGCCCCTGGTACCCTCTATTCTACTTTCTCTCTATATGAATTTGCCTGTTCCAAGTACTTCGTATAAGTGGACTCATATTTGTCCTTCTATGCCTGGATTATTTCCTTTAGCATAATGTTTTCAAAGTACATCATGTTGTAGAAATACAAAAATTCCATTCCTTTTTATGGCTGAATACTGTTCCAGTATATGCATATACTTGGAGATAGTTGAGTTTCTTGGATTTGTAGATTGATGCCTTTCATCAAAATTGGGCCATTTTCAGCCATTATTTCTTCAAATATTCTTTTTTTTTTTTTTTTAAAGATTTTATTTATTTGACAGAGAGAGACACAGCGAGAGAGGGAACACAAGTAGGGGGAGTGGGAGAGGGAGAAGCAGGCCCCCTGTGGAGCAGGGAGCCCGACATGGGGCTTGATCCCAGGACCCTGGGACCATGACCCGAGCCGAAGGCAGACGCCTAACAACTGAGCCACCCAGGCGCCCCTCAAATATTCTTTCTGTCCCTTTCTTTTCTTGCCTTCTAGGGCTCCCACAATTCATATGTTGATCCATTTGGTGGTGTCCCTCAGGTCCCAGGTCCCTTAGATTCTCTTCATTTGTCTTTTTTAAAATTTTTTGCTTCTGTTCAATTACACTATCTTCACTACTTCTTTTTTCTGTCTGCTCAAATCTGCTTTTGAACCCCTCCAGTGAATTTTTCATTTCAGTTATTGTAACTTTCAGCCTCAGGATTTCTTTTGGTTCCTTTTTATAATGTATTTCTCTTTATTGATATTCTTATTTCATTCATGCATTGTTTTCCTTTGTCCCTGTCTTCCTTTAGTTCTTTGAGCCTCTTAAAAAAGACAGTTTTAATGGGGAAATTGGAGAGGGAGACGAACCATGAGAGACTGTGGACTCTGAAAAACAAACTGAGGGTTCTAGAGGGGAGGGGGGTGGGAGGATGGGTTGGCCTGGTGGTGGGTATTAAGGAGGGCATGTTCTGCATGGAGCACTGGGTGTTATGCACAAACAATGAATCATGGAACACTACATCAAAAACTAATGATGTAATGTATGGTGATTAACATAACGTAATAATAAAAAAAAATCATCTGCTTATCTCTGGAAAAAAAAAGACAGTTTTAAAAAAGTCTTTGTCTAGTAATCTCAGTGTTGGGG
This sequence comes from Halichoerus grypus, assembly GCF_964656455.1. NCBI lineage: Eukaryota > Metazoa > Chordata > Mammalia > Carnivora > Phocidae > Halichoerus > Halichoerus grypus. The sequence continues at coordinate 94,724,962 of NC_135713.1, forward strand.
CTTCCTCAGGGTCAGTGTCAATTTTGTTCCTTTGGATGGTCCATACATTTCTATTTCTTTGTATGCCTGTGATTTTTTTGTTATTTGAAAACTGGACATTTGAATCTTTTAATGTGTTAACTCTGGAAATCAGATTTTCTTCCTTCCCCCGAATTTGCTGTTTTTTTTCTTTTTGTTTTGTTTTGCTTTGGTTGTGTTTTTGATTGTTAAAGGGTGTCTCTGTGTTGGGGATTAGCCAGAGTTGAAAGCTCAAGGTCTCCTCAGGTCTTTTTAAGCCAGTGTCTTTCCTTGGGCGTGTGTGATGGTGGCTTTCTAAGTTCTTCTATATGTTTATTTGCTTTTGAGTGACCTAATCCTTAAATGTGTGACTCCCAAAACAAGGGAAAGGGTAGGGAAGAAACCCAAACATGTGTCATTCCTTCAAATGCTCTGGAAGCAGCTGTAGTCAATAGGGGTTGAAACAATGGTGGCCGGAAACTGCTAGCCAAGATTTCCCCTGAAAGCTGCAAGCATTTAAATAATGAGAGCTCCAAGATAGTTAATACAGTTCCTGCCAGTACAGTTGTTGTGTAGCTAGAGAAAGGGATTCCTGGTGCTTCCTACTCCTCCAGCTTCTCTGAGGTTACTTTCATATAATCTTTTATAAAGTTCTTTCTCAGCTGTCCTGAAAGGAACCAAGGGAGGAAGTATTCACCCCTCGGCCAGTGCTTTAGAGACCAGAAGAGTGTTCCTTAGATCAGACTAATGAGGCAGTGGGAAAACCCGCCCCCCCCCACAAGAATATGGAAAATCAGAAAGATAAAATGTAGACTACCTGGACAACCATGTTGCCTCACTTGAGGATGGACTTCCAGGACCAAAATCCTGGTATATCTGGGTCCTGTTTCCCTTAAGATGAGTCCCCCTTTTCCAGGACTGAGGAGTCTCTATTTTGGTCTATCTTCAGTTGCATGCAGACTACAATTTGGGGCTCGAATATTGAAGGCAACCTTTTTCTGACCCTTGGGAGTGTTCCTTTGTCAAATGCACTTAAAATGAATACAAAGAGATCCCAGTTCTCCAGGGACTGGCAGTTAGATTGAGCAGCTGCTCTTAAATAACATACCTTTAAGTAGAGTGTATGGTCCTCTATTAATGGTGTTCAGTATATTCTGCCTTGATCCTAGAGAGAAGCAATTTTATTGCTTTTTGCCTTTCAGCACATCTGTACCCAGCACATATTTGTTGAATTAATGCATTGGGTGGAACAGTTGGATAGGTTCTCTGTAAGAATTTACTGCTAGGACCCTCATTTGCACCTAATAATCACGTATGCAAATATATGTATGAACTTCTGTAGACTTAAGTATAAGTAGTCCCTAGACAGTGATTCTCAAACCTTGCTACTCATCAGAATCTCCTGAAGAACTTTCCCCAAACCCTAATTCCTATGTTTTAACCATAGAGATTGTTTTAATAAGTCAGGGGTGGGAGCCAGGAATATGTAGTTTTCAAAAAAAATACCTGCATTATTCTGATAGGCAGCCAGAGTAGAGGACCACAAACCTTTGACTGCCTAAGACAATCTAGTAGTCACAGTAGAGGATATAAAGTGCTTTCTATTATTTAGGGAGATTCTGGGTTAGACATTATAGCATACAGTCAAGAGCAGTAGTTTTGGAGCGTGGAGATTGTATTCCATTCTCAGCATAGTCACTTCCAAGCTGTTAGCCTTAGACAAACTAATCTTTCTGGGCTTTGGGTTTTTTGGTTTTTGTTTTTAATAGAATAGGGACTTTAGGGTTACCATTAGAATTTATGTAAATCCTTCCTTAGCACAATACCTCTATTACAGCACACAATAAATGTTAGATTTATTCTGGTGTACACACGTGCCACTGGATTAGTTCGTATGCAGAATATACTGAAGTACACCTTCTCCAGTCAGTTCTTTAGGAAACTGGTGGGGGGTGGGTGCTAGTTTTCCGGTACCCCAGCCAAGTGAAGGTCAAAAGCCAACCAAAAATGAGGAGTACTATTGGTACTGGTTGTTTTCCGGGCTCCAAGTGCTGTGCTACACATTGTCCACCAGGGGCCGCTGAAGCCACCTAAGCTCAGAGCGCAAAGGGGAGGCCTCCGCGCGTGCTCACTGGGTGCTGCGCGCGCCTCCGAACCCCCTGCGCCACTTTAGATTTCGCCTGCTGTTTTCCTGGTGGCTTCCCCAAACCAAACCTCTGTGGCTGAGTACGGCAGCGCTTCCGGGACAAAAATCTTTCTCTTCTCTGGGGTCCGCCTTGTTAATTGTTCCGTGGTTAAATCGAGCGGCAAGTATTTGGGTCTCCATTGCGCTGCTATTCAGGAGGTAGGGGGAGGCTGAGCCCGGCGCTGAGTTCGGGCTGACTGGGGCTTGGGCCCAGCGAGTCGGTGCCGCTGCGCGGATGTTGCGATGGCTGATCGGGGGAGGCCGAGAACCTCAGGGACTGGCGGAGGTAAACACCCAGGCGACCCTGCCTGCCCCCGCAGAGGCCGAGCTTGCCCGCGCGGTGGCTTCGGTCTGAGCCCTGCTCCCCGTCCACACGCTGGAGCCCCATGCAGAGGCGGGGCCTGTGGGTTTGGAGGCTGTCGAGGGCGTGGTTGGCGTGCGGGGGAGGGGGGATTGGCGCGGATGGGGACACCCTGACTGTAGCTAGTCGGCACGCCTGCTTCCCTTAAGACCTCGAGAATTAAATATCCCTTTTTCAAAAGGAGGAAACTGAAGCTGATATGATTCAACAACAGGTTCAAGAACTAGTCTTCTCCGTACTTAAACTAGCTTCATTTCAATTATAAAATTTATCTGACTTACTAAGAAGCAAACAAGTGGTGACTGCAACTTCCTAGTTTATTAGAATTGGTGTCACTGCCCAACAACAGCTGATGCTTGCTCAGGGACTAGAAAATCTATTTGATTATTTATTCAACAACAACAAAATATAAAATTATTTTAAAAAATTAATAATTTGCTTCAAAGTCAAGAAAATTATTTTTTTAATTAACTCCAATTTTTGGTTCCATAGTCACTCTTTCTTCATGGGCCTGAATAATTGGATTGACTGTAATTTACATTTGAAATGTTGAGAATAAAATAATTTTGGAATCTTAAAAGGATTGAGGTCTGGAATTTATTTCGGTTGCCACCCGAGAATTAGAGTTTGTATTTGGATTCCCTTTTATTTATCATAGGAAATAGTTGTTTTGATTGTTTAAAAAGTTGGGGTTGTGAGTCAGCAGCCTTACTTCTCACTTTTAGCTTCCTCATACCTTTGCAATTGAGGCTTACTGTCTATTAAAAAAAATATTTCAAATCAGGTTCATTTCAGATAGGCTGAGATCTTAAACGTTAGGGAATAGTTGTAGATAATTATGTATATGACATGATAATTCTGTATTAACCCAATTATTTGATTAATCATATAATTTCATTATCTAATTCTGCCATGCCTGGTAAACTTTCATTTGAGGGAAGTGGTATACAGTTTTCAAATTTCTCACTTTTGCTTTTCTTTTCAGAACCACCGCTAGAAATGAGATGGTATAAATAAAAAGCACCCCCTCCTTTGGGGGTGATTTTTTGGAGAAAACATTTATGCATGTTAGGTTACACATTTTTCATGTTAAAGTACTTCACTTGTATAACCATTGTGAATTGTACTTTGTCAGAACCAATGATTTTCCTTAATTTATGCAAGAAGTGCTTCTAGTTTTAGCAGTATTTCTCTGCTGGGATGATTTTGCCCTTAGGACATATTTGGCTTTGTCTGGAAACATTTTTGATTTTCAGGATGGGGGAGATTAGATTTCTATTGCATCTAGTATGTGGAAACTAGAGATACTGTTGAATATCCTACACAGGATAGTCCTCAACAGCAAAGAATTACCTGGTCCAAAATCTCAGTAATGGCAAGTTTGAGAAATTTATCATGAAATAGTACCGGGTTTGACTATAGAAAGGGGTTAGTAAGAGCTACCTTACGGAATAGTTGAGTGAATTATATGCCATATGTGCTTTGCACAGTGTCTGGCAAATGGGCTGTGACCTAATTCTCTGTAAATGTTAGCAATTATCTTTATCAATATTATTGTCCAAACTTGAATTTATTGAATTTATCAGCTCTGAAAGATTTCATTCCTTCTTTTATTCAGTCAGCAATCATGTATTGAGTGCCTATAATGGTTTGGGCACTGTTTTAATCTGTATTTACCCTTTTGACATGCAGTTTTGTTTCTGTCAAGTTTTAATTGAGAAACACTCATTCTAAATACTGAATTGGATTGGCCCATTGATTTTTTAGGTCAGGTTTATTGAGGTATAATTTCTTAACATAAAATTCACCTTTCTGCAAATTTATGGTGACTTGAAAATACTAAAATTTATGGCAAGGTGAGATTTCCCCCTCTTTACTTACATTGTTTTTAGTTAACAATCTGAAAGAATGATGATCTGAGTTTAAGGATATTTACATCAGTTCTAACATGATGTAGATTTGTAGTAAGAAAAATGTATGTTAAATTGGTAGTTAATTGATATTAGGGGAAATAGTATATAGTATTAGAACATGGTATCTCACAGCTCTTTAAATCTTGTATTCTTAGACGTATACCATGCAGTTTTATTTCAGTATGGTCTTTTATCATAAATCATTTAATCTCTTTCTCTTTTGTTTTTCTTTTCTTTTTTTCCCCAATGCAAGAAATCTCCTTTACAGACAATAGGTGAAGAACAAACCCAGAATCCCTACACTGAACTGCTTGTACTGAAAGCTCATCATGATATTGTACGATTTCTGGTGCAGTTAGATGAATACAGGTAAGAAGCTCTAGTTATCCAATTGCCTACTGTTTGGAAAGAATTTTTAGGGAATCATATATTTAAAAACAACTTCATAATTAATATCTTTTGTAAAAATTTCAGATCTGATCATTACTAACATTTATTAGAAATCAACATCTGCATCTTGATCAAATATGTGCCAAAGTCATTTTTTGCCCAGAAGTCAGGGTGTCATATCTGGTGACTTGATGGTGATTCTTGTTTGAGGTTTTTTTGTTTTTTTGTTGTTAGTGCTTAGAAATGTTTTTTTTTTGGTTAGTTTTGAGGAAGGGAATGACTTTAAAATTTGAGTGGGAGTTAATGTTAAGGTGAACCTAAATTTGAGAAACAAATATAGGGAATGTTTAACTATGAAGTACCTACTAGGAATGTGCTATTTTTAGTGGAAGGTAAGGTAAGTAATCTGAATGTTTTGTTATTGAGGAAATCCTTTTAAAATGTGCATTATTTACTTTCTTGTCAGCATGTTCAGTGTTGTGTTTAATTGCAAATAGAGATGAGGTATGTAGGTCTTAGGACTGTATTTAGCTTATTACTGATCTTTATATCTGTTTATTAAGCCCTTATTCAACTAAATGCTTAGTAGCATGTAGCATAAAAACAATTAAATTTTGTAACTGTTTAATATTTATCTTCTCTAGAAGCTAAACTTCATGGGGGAGGCATGTTTTTCTTATTCACCACAGTATCCTTAGTACCTGGCACAGTGCCTTACATGTAGCAGGTAATTAATAGATAGTTCTTGAATGAGTGACTCCCAGACTGTTAAGTGTGCATGTTGCATGCCATCCTAACTCCCTAACCCCCTGTCTGTTTTCCCTATCAATTTTCCCACTCTCATCTCTAATTTTCTCTTTTACCTTTGATACTATCTTTTTTTTTTTTTTTTTTCCACTTTTGACTCCATGGGTGACTGCTCTTGTGATTATTCCTAATTTTGACCATCACTTCTAATGTCTATTAACCTTGTTTTTTCTCTGCTTTTTTTTTTATGTCTTTGGTATTGCTTTTCCCATGTGCAGTGCAAGTGTGACAGCACCTGGAGTTAGGTCAGATTTTACAGGTTAGGGGCATAGTCCTGCAGAGCACTTCCCTCACCTCAGTCACCAGCTGCAGTCTCCAGGGGTGCCAGGCCACCCCCACTTCTGACCAGCTGGCCTCAGGTTTGATACTTACTAGAAGCACTGATAGAACTTAGGAAAGCAGTATTCTTAGGATTACAATTTTATAAAGGATACAGTCAGTACTAGCCAAGTGCAGAGATGCTTAGGACCAGGTCTAGGAAGGCCTCGAATGCAAAGCTTCTGTGTCCTTAGAACATGTCACCCTTTCAGCACATCAGTGTGTATTACCATCAAGGAAGCTCGCTCAAGCTCTGGGTATCCAGAGTTTTTATTGGGGTTCATTACTAGGAATGATTGAGTCATTTGCCACCTGGTTGAACTCAATTTCCAGCCCTTCTCTCTCTGCCCTGTCCCCACACTCCAATGCCAGGTTGAGAAGTCAGGCTAATATCTGTGGCTCAGAGCACAACCCTCTAATTACGTGGTTCATATTTCCTACATGGCTAGACCCTATCCTTAAATTGTCTAGAGGGCCCACCCTGAATCATCTCATTTGCATAAACTGAGGTGAGGTCTGGGGAGCCCAGCTCCATTCTAGAAACCAGGGACACAATCCAGCCAAATTATTTTACAATAATGTGTTCCTCAGCTTTTGCTTGAGAAGATTCGTTTCTTATATATATTACTAGCCTGTCAACATTGTTTTGTTGTGATATGAGCCAGCCAAATAATAACATGTAAACAATAGTATAATAATCTTCAGACTTTTTGGTAGTATTCATTGTTGATATGTTCTGAGACATTGTTTATTTAGCCAGCCAGCCAGTCAGATCTTTGAAACTAAACATTTCTGGAAATATAGGATATTTGGACAGCTAGCGTTTCTTGTTATTTTACCATATTAAGTTGCTAGGTAGGTTTTAAAAAACCCAAATGATTTCTTAGGCCATAAATCACTAATATTTGGGTCTTAAGGAATCCTCAGATCATGTTGTCTGAGAAAGTTAAATAAAAAATATACAATGTACTTTCAGGATGCAATCTTTAAATTTTTATATAGAATAACTGTTAAGATTCCATTTTCATTGTTATCCGTCCTGTGAAATGTCCTGTTGGCTCTTACTACATAGAAGAAGAATCTGCAGAAAAGCCCATCTCGTAGAATAATGATCATTGTGCAAATGCTGATATTTGATTACGTGTTCCCCACAGTGATGCTCCTGTATAAATCAATTGTTTAATGAGGTAGTAAATGTTCTGTAAACAGTAAAAAATTATAGACAAGTGTATCAGTTCTCTATTGCTCTCTCAAATACCACCCCAAACTTAGCGGTTTCAAACAACCTGCTATTTACTTAACTCACTAACTGCAGGTAGCTACTGAGGGAGGCTCAGCTGGGTGGGGTACTTTTTTTTTTCATCTGTGCCTGGATCAGCTGATCTTGTTTAGGTTTACTTAATGCATGTCTGGTCAACAGGTAAATTGGCTGGGGCTGGTTGGTTCATATTGGCCTCAGCTGGGATGACTGGGCTTTCTCTCTGTATGGTTGCTCAAGTGCTTGTGGCACATAGTGATCACGGAGTTCTGATATGAGCGAAAGGGCGAACCCTGATGTAAAACTCTTCCCAAGACTCTGTATCATGTTTGCTGCTGTTTCATTAGCCAGAGTGAGCCGGGAGCTTGCACAGATTCAGTCCCTGGATAAATAAACTCTACCTCTGGAGGGGAGAAGCGACTAAGTCCTCTTGCTAATGCTGGTGGACATAGGAAGGGAGGATAATTTGTGGCCATGTTTGTTACCAATCACAGGGAATCTGAATGCCTAGAAATAGATGAAAAACCTACATTTTGGCTTTTGCAATAAAGTGAAGATTTTACTACATGAGTCACATTTAATTCTTTGTGCTCAAGTCGTTACTGTGTCAAAATTTACATCTAGTTAGATACAAGGTTTTCCTGTCAGTGAAAGACCTGTAGAAGTGTCAATGTGTGTTTGTTTTAAAAAATTTAATTCTGTCCTGAAAAACCCTGAAGCAGTCACTACTGCTAAGGAAGATATAAGAAATCTACAAACTATATACTTACTTAAATTAAGAGCATGGCATTTTCATTCTTAATTTAGTAGTTTAGATAATTTAGAATTATCTTTACCATTGCTAATGTACATTATTTGTGTATGGTCAAATTACAGAAATACATATTATACTTTCTGTGTTTTTATTTAATTTTTGTGGGCCTTACATTCTGGTTTTTTGGTCAGCTGTTGTAATCCAGGTTTCACGCTTCAGGTCTTTAGATAATATCATTTTATTGAGAATTTTGCAGAAGGATTTTCTTGTTTTCTTGGCGGCTCAGCTAAAATCAGTGAGTGGAAAATTTTCACAGATTGGTTTTTGAGGATACCAAATAAATCCTGTATAACCTAACAGACAGCTGCCTTTTCTTTTCTTCTTTAGTGTTTTTTGAACATGAAGTGAGGGTCATATTGATTGGGAGATCACTAGAGAAGGCTAAGCCTCAGCAAGAGATTTCCAAAAAATGGACTGTGCTAAAATTGCATGTAATACTCTAGCATTTGACATATTAAACTAAACTGAGTTCATAACACATTTTAAGAATAGTTTTCTTTGTTGCTTATTTGACCATTCCTTGCTCCTCCAGGAAACAGACAAGGTTATGTAGGATGGTGATCATGACTGGAAAAGAATTAGGTGACCCATGAAATGCCAGACTGGAGAACAGAATGTGCCCCTAGGATAGCTGGTCCAGCTGTACATTTATAAGACACTAAACAAACTCATCCAGTTGGATAATTCACTAACAACAAACATTATGTTATATCTTTAAGGAAATATTCTTTTTTTTTTTTTTAATATTTTATTTATTTGACAGAGAGAGAGCACAAGCAGGGGAAGCAATAGGCAGAGTGAGAGGGAGAAGCGGACTCCCCCCTGAACGGAGAGCCCGATGCAGGGCTCGATCCCAGGACCCTGGGATCATGACCTGAGCTGAAGGCAGCCGCTTAACTGACTGAGCCACCCAGGTGCCCCATTTAAGGAAATATTCTTAAGCTAAAATTATCTTTCTCACTGACATTTGGAGAATAGAAATTAGTAGTCAAGGTGATTTAGACCCTTTTCATACCTGAGTTCCCTGCAAAGCAGATAGCAAAATGGAATGAAGCACACAAGTGGTTTATTAGAAACATCAATGAGAGGAAAAGGGAGGAAGCAGGATTAGACAAGGGGAGCTATCTCAGACTGTGGTGTAGATCTGATAGTCTCTCTAGGCCCAGTGGGGAACTCTGGAGGAAAGAATGCTCTTTGTAGGAATTCTGTGTTGGATAGAAACAAATGGGACTTTTAACCCTGCCTTGCTTAGTCGCTGGCTGAGGGTCATCCAGGAACGTACGTAATTTCCTTTGGCTGGGAGCCAGCTGAGATGGTTATGACTTTGGCTTGAAAGCTGAAATGGACCCTAAAGTGAACAGCTGGAGGCAGGTAACCACATTCCTCAGAGCTGGGCAGCTTCGTCTCTTGAAGGGCTATCTGCAAGATGTATATTGCCTTTCCTATACAAACTGTATCTTGGGATCAGTAATAATCAATGAGAGGAAATTTCTCTTTATAGAAGAATTCAAGCTAGGAAGGATCATGAAATTGGAATATTGTAATTTTGCAACCTCTGATAACAAATTTAGACAGTTTATTGATGGTTGTTAACATCACATGCTCATAAAAGAAAGACTACCAGAAATTACATTTCCTGTTGGAGTATGTGAACTCCCCATGAAATGGCCCTACCAATAAGTCAAATTTAAATCTGATTAAGCCTCTAGATCTATCAATTTACCAGAAATACAGGGGACAGAGGTGCATGTTGAATGGTCGCAAAGGAAGGAAGCTAGCAAAATCCAGACTGAGAACTCTGTGACACAAATGTTTAATTGCAAGGAGAAAAATAGGAAGAAGGAATCGGTAGAATAGAAGAGACTTCAGAGATGCATCAACCACTGCAACTATGAACTTTATTTAGATCCTGCTTCTCATAAACTTAAAAAAAATCCTGAGATAGGGAAATTTGATCCTTGAGTATGTGGCGACATTAAGAAATTAAATGGTAACTTTAGTCCTGATGTAAAGGAGTTCGAAAAGATACATACTGAAATATTGCCTGATGAAATGTAGTTACTGGATTTGCTTCAAAATAATCTGCAGAGGGGGTTTTGGGTGTGTGTACAGATGAAACCGTATTGGCCATGAGTTGATAATTATTGAAGAGAGATGAGGAGTACCTGGGATTTTTGTTATGCTGTTTATACTTGAATGTATGTTTAAGTTATCCATAATGAAAAATTGAAAAATGGTATATATTTGATAGAGAGGAAATTAAAATGCCAATTTAAAAGGTATTTTTGTTTCAGAATAAAACTTTTTCTTAGATATTAGGTGCAAGAATCACACAATTGGACCTGAACATAAAAACTAATAACTGGCAAAAAGCTGGGTTAAACGATGTTGGCTTTGATATACAACCCTAGTGGGATTTCTGATTCTTCATCTTGTGTTAGGTAGCCTTGTTCACCCAAATCACTGGTACACACCTGGACATCTGCAAGCCTCCCACTCAGATGTAGGCTTCCCTAAAAAATAAGAGCAAAGCACAATGTTTCCCCCATAGAAACACATAAATCCTCAGAGAAAACCCTGCAGGGTCCTAACTGAGCATGCTCAGTTCATTCTCATACACTCATTTATTTGACCAGCCAGGCAGAGAGAGGCCAGGGATGTTTCTCTAGTAGTAGAAATTCTTTCACAGAAATTTGAGCTCAAGTGAATGGAGGCTTCCCCTGATAGAAGTCCTAGGGAGTTTTGGGTTTCTAATATTTGTAAACTTTGATGTTGTAGTTTAGCTTTCTGTTTGTGATTTGGGGAGGGAAGAATTTACGAAGGGTTTACCTCTCCTAATGACCATGAAAACTGTGTGTGTGTGTGTGAGCTAAAAAAGGACCATAGACATTCAGATATTAGAGTTATGTTAATGTATGCATTTTTCTTAAGAAAAAAGAGTTTGATGTTCCAGTAAATCTATTGAAAGGATCAGTGACATCAATGTGTATGGCTCATGAAAATGCTTTCAAGTTCCCTTCCGCTCTCTTCCAAGTTTCCACATACTTCTCTGATTTTCTTCAAGTAGTTCGAGCATACAAGATAAGTAAAAATCTATTTTAAATGGAAGTTTTCTATTTTTTCAGTTTGGTTGGGTTTTTGGTATTGTACCATTTTTCATTTCTATTGTAAAAAATATATACTATTTTAGTTGCATCATGCATTAGAAAGTACTTGTGGATTAGGTGAGGAGTTAGTTAACCACAGGGATTTTTTGTTTTGCCATAATAATATTCTCTTTTTATTTTTCTAGTGCTTTATGGTAGATATTGAATACAGGAAGTTTTATGGACTGTACCTTTCATTATGTCCTCTAAGGTTATATTTGAATCTGTAGCACCTTTGACCTAATTGAAATAAATTCAAATGAATAAGAACTATTAAATAAGCCCTTAAGTAATAGACATAGGAATTACTTGTGAAAATATTTTGTGTTATACAAATCTTTGAAGTTTTGCTGTACTTTTCAGTTCACAGTTGCAAGAATGAGAGTACTTTCTCTGAGATGTTCAAAGGGAAGGTGTTTAAAAGGAATGACTTCTATAAATTGAAAGGAGTACAAATGAGAATTCTCAATGGATTCATGATCTGGACCCTATAACATTACTTAGTAATGTAGACTGAGTTCTTTAAGGGCAAGAACTATTCTACCGATCTTTACATACAGTATCAAATATATAGTATCAAATATACATATAATACATTTAATGCTTAATATATAGTTAGTGTTTAATATTTCTTGAATGAATGAGTGAATCAACTCTCATGATAAGTTTAGTTCTCATAATTAGGGTAGGAGAGGATGGAACATTCTAGAAGCTCTGCTATAGGTCTTCATAAAATCATGTTTCACCTTGTTAAACTTCTTTTCATGCATATAGTTTTTGCTGGGTCATTTATTTATTTATTTATTTATTTTTAAAAGATTTTATTTATTTATTTGACACAGAGAGAGAGACAGCTAGAGAGGGAACACAAGCAGGGGGAGCGGGAGAGGGAGAAGCAGGCTCCTGGCTGAGCAAGGAGCCCGATGCAGGGCTCGATCCCCGGACCCTGGGATCATGACCTGAGCTGAAGGCAGACGCTTAACGACTGAGCCACCCAGGTGCTCCTTGCTGGGTCATTTAATCATATACTCTCAATGAGTGTTTTTGAAGACATGGTTTCAAGTTGAAAGATATATGTAAGTATGGGACAGGAACATGAAAAGAAAAGGAATTTATGTATGTGTGTGGTGGGTTTCTGGGTTTTAAATTTTTTTTAATTTTAATTTTTGTTTTGACAGTATATTCATACGTTAATAATGATAAAAGGAAAAATGAGGTTACTTTAATACACTTAATGATTACCTATTTTACAGAGCCCTTGCAACACTTAAATGTTCACTTATTCATTAATTTATTCATTGAAAAAGCATTTCTTTGGTGTTTTAAACCTCCTAGAGATAATCAGAGATTTGTTGGACTCGAAAATGCCACATCATAAACACCAATAAATATGGCAATTACTATATTTTATTGATTCTAAGAAGCCTGTTTTTTCCCTATTTTAAGATCTCTGAAATTTGGAGATACTATAAAATTGTTAGTGTCTTTCAGTTATAATTGGCAGTATAGAATGTCTTACACTTGATATCTTAAAGTTGATGAAATACATTTCTAAACAATCACTGAATTTTGAGATCTTGAAGCAAGATCCACATGTAATTGATCTTGACATTTCCCTGTCACCTAGCATGAATCTCACTAAATATATTTTGTACTAATCAGTAAGAAGCGTTTCTCTTAAAACCTTAGCTATAGACTTGAATCTTTGGATTCTATGAGTTTAGAATGTTTTAAAAAGTTACATGTAATTTTATTTTATTTTATTTTATTTATTTTTTTTTTTTTTTAAAGATTTTATGTATTTATTTGAGAGAGAGAGAGAGAGAGAGAGCACATGAGAGGGGGGAGGGTCAGAGGGAGAAGCAGACTCCCTGCCGAGCAGGGAGCCCGATGTGGGACTCGATCCCGGGACTCCAGGATCATGACCTGAGCCGAAGGCAGTCGCTTAACCAACTGAGCCACCCAGGCGCCCAAAAGTTACATGTAATTTTAATGCAATACAGCCACAATTCTTCCTTCCATTGAATAGTTTAAACCTTATTGGCATTTTAATTACTCCTTTTTTATAGTTCATGACTTCTTTTTAGCAATTACAATGTATCTTACTATTAGGAATTCTTGGGTTGAATTTTCATTTCTGATTTGCAGATGGCTGAAGTGTGTGCTTGACTGATTAGGATGAACTGATTATAGTTTAAGATAAACTGATAAAAGTGTAGCTAGTTTTCAATTATCCATCCTAATAGCATGGATAATTGTAATTTGCAAATGATCTCCCAACCCTTTATTCGTTATTTTATGGGTGATACTAATATGTAGCAAAGTTATATTGATTTGCATTTCTAAGCTTCATGTTTTCTCTTTAGAGGAGGTAATAACAAATACTGAAATGGCAAAAAAAGAAAAAGGCAGCAATAGAGAATATATAAGAAAATTGAAAGACCCGAATATCCACCAACTGGGTAATTGACCTCTGAGCAATAAAAAATTGGCTGTGATTTCATGCATTACATTGAGCATTGTTTAGATTTAACTTTTGTTCACTACTGATTAAATTAAAGTTTGAGGTGAAATGCTCTGTATCTCATTTCTAAACTCTCAACCGTTCAATCGTCTCTCATTGTGAACTCATGAGATTCAGACATGATAAAACAATAATGAGAAGTTAAAAATCAGGGTTAGAAAAAAGTATGTATTTTAAACCTGCAGTCTTCTAGAAAGGAGAAAAGCAATTATAAGAGTTTCAAGAATCAATAGAAATTGATGTTTTATACCAAAGAAAACTTAAGACCTTGAGTCCTGCCTCCCCACCATCACTATACAAATAAAAAGAAATCAATAGGCCTAGAAACATAAGCTATTAAAGATTGACGTTCAGCAACTATTTTTGATACTTAGGCATTGTTTCGTATTCTGATTCAGAAAAATGTATGTTATTAAATAAGAAATTGTATTTTTAATTTAAAAATGTTTTCTTTTTAATCTCCAGATTTTTTATATACTTCATTTTGAAATAATAAATGTTAGACATGGATTTAAAAAATAATTCTGCATGTGATTTCTTACTAGTTACCTAGGAAGTTCTAAAGGTCCTTCCATTAAAAAGATACATAGTTCTATATTAAAAAATTGTTAACAGACTTTGGTGAGGATGTATTTAACTAATTTCCCGTCTCCTGAATAATCTCTTAGCTCCTATAGTAGGAGATGTAATTGAAGGATTTAGAAATGAATACTGAAATGAGCCAGTGAAGACAACAGTTACTTACGGGACTCCGAAACTGAGCATGAGAAATTAGAACTTGAAGCTCAGTTTGGAGTTTTAAGGAAATGGCTGAAGTAGTGAGATTTTATGGATCTCATATAGTGGTAAAATTTGTAAGAATTTCCTGATACTCTGAGTAACAAAGTAACTTTTGTGTCTTAGTGTATCAGTTCCCCAGTGATAGACCTGAATGGCTAACAGTGTTTCCTGTAATGAAGACATTCAGGGCATACCCAGATTTTGTGAAACCCACTAACAGTCTTGCAAGGAAGAACACATTTTTAAAATGTCATAGCTCCCAGTGGATTATCATTATTAATGTTTTTATTATTATTATTATTAATGGTTGTTAACTATAAGGGGCCAGTTATGCACAGTTCATAGCTGGCTTTCTATAATACCACTTCTTTCCTTTTCAAAAAACAAATCTTGAATTTAGGTGAATGAAAGTGATATGGGAACAACTTTGGATCAATTTTGATTCATTAAAGAATCATTTACAAACTTATATACTACATTATTAATAAATTACTTGACATGCTTATGGTGTGATTGCTGTATACCACGTGTTGGGACATTGCTTGAGAACAGTGCTTTCTTGATTTTACTGTAATGCATTCACTATGATGAGTAATCGTGTACAACAAATTATTTTTCTTGGCATTCTTTATATCATGGATATCTTCTACTCTACAAAATGTATACGATTGTTACTTTATGTATAGTGAATGGGAAGTAAAGAGGAGAGAGAAGCTATAACCGAGTTCATCACAGCTCTTTTCTCATGGCAGGAAATAAACTTTCCTTTACCTTTTTGCATTTCAAACATATTCACTAAAAAAACAAAACAAAAACCCTCAAAAAACCTCAAAGCTTCCAAACTAAGAACACAGTATTTACATGAAAAGACTAAGAGCCAAGTGGAGCTAAGGAGAGATCTTGGCTTTAAATAGTAAAGTTAAAATATCTTTACAGAGAAAATAATAGAAATAATGAACTTATCTAGAGACATGATTCCTTTGTTCCACTCTTGGAATATCACTTCCTATCAGTGAAGCTCTTCCTCAGTTTGGTTTCATATCACCTGTCAGGGTTTAATCATATTTTTAAATCCAGGAAGGACTTGTCTCCTTCTTTCTTACAGTTTTAGCAGTTGATTCATTGTAATGCTGTGAATGGCTTTATTTATCTTTGGATCTCAGTACCTGGCATAAAACCTAGAAGGTAGTCCATAATTATTTGTTGAATTAGCTTAACTTAATCAGCCTTAATATTAGTCAAAATACCATTAATAAATTCTGATAGTTCTTAGAAATTTTAGCATATAAATGTCACCAGAAATTTCTTTTCTTTTCTTTTTACCTTTTTTCTCTACCCAGATTTGCATCTGCTGGTGATGACGGAATTGTAGTTGTGTGGAATGCCCAGGTGTGTATTAATTCTGTGTGAATTGTGTAATAAGGACATGACTGTATAGTTGAGTTTGCATTCATAAACACTATTTGGGTATATACCTGCATATGAGTATACTGAAACTAATTAATACTTGAAAAAGGCTACTTACGATGAATCCATTTAAAATGGGGGGGCCAATATTTCATAGTAGAGAAAGTTTTAATCTTACTGAACAAAATTTAAGTTATCAGCAACTATGTACTGACTCTGAAAATGAATCAAATGTTGATTTATTTTTGTGGGAGATAGAATTTTTATTTCAAACTTGTACGATAGCATAATGTAATATTCTTCTCATGTTTGACTTTAATAGGAATGTAATAAAAGGCTAATTTTTTTTTCAAAAATATTTAAGGCTTCACCAAACTTTTAAGGCTGATCTTTTGATACTCAAATTATTCTCTTTTGAAACATTTATCTTCTCATTGTTACTTGGATTGTTACCTGGTCTGACTCTTTCAGATCCTCATTTCTCAGTGGCTTTGACAGTGATTAAAGCAGTTATTTAACATTATGTTCACCATGTTCATGAAATCCTGCAACCTTGGAAGGATTTGCAATTTATATTATATTTACATTGGATCTTTTGTGTTTACTACTTGGGAAAGTCAGTGAGAGACTGATAGCTGAAGACACTGGATAGATAGGAATAGCTGTTGTTGTTAGAGATGGAGTGGAGACTGAGTTTATGAGTGGTTGAACTACTACTCTTGGATGTGTACAGTATATGTATTGTGTTGTTATGCTAACTTTTATTTCCCTCAACAACATTTTAACTTTGGAGATTAGATAACAAATACTTGGATAATGAGGACTCCCTATTTTTTTCCTACAGATTAGTTACTGATTTTTTTATGCTTAAATTTATACAATTCTTAAAACCACATGGTATGGTTTTAAGAATATCCCTTTAAATTCATGTAAAAATATGCTAAAAATTAGTATTTTCTATTAGAAAATAATTAATTATGGCTACTCTTTCAGTACCTGTTTAGATTCTATTTGATTGCTTAAAGTTAGATTATAGCATCTAAGTAATTAAAAATGCAATTATGTTATTTTCTACATGGTGATTCTTCTAAATGTTGTCATTTAAGATTATTTACGTTATAAATATGATATGAGCCTATTGAAATTTTTATTGGTATTTCAGACAGGAGAAAAACTTCTGGAACTTAATGGACACACTCAAAAGATAACAGCTCTTATTACATTTTCTTCCTTGGAAGCTTGTGAAGAAAAAAACCAACTGATCTTGACAACCTCTGCTGATAGAACAGTTATTATATCCTTAAATCTGGAAGAAAGTGAAATAGCTATAGTGACCCAAGGAACCAGTACATACATTATTAGATTTTAGCCTTTGGGGGCTTGTCTGTGCATTCATTTTAGCAAAAATGATTTTGCTCTAGCCTTCATAATACACTTCTTAAAAGTATTAGGCATCTGAAAAGTATTAGACTGGAAATAGGTTAAAGGCTTATTGTTGATAGAAACCCCATGACTAAAGCTGTTCTTTCCAGAGTTACTATTATATCAAGTCATAGAAAATGGAGAATTTGGGCTTAAAAGTACTTACTTATCTTAGTTTGTAAGAGATATTTAAAGAAACAGAGATGAGTTAGACTGGAGAATAATTTACATTTTTGTCTGTACAGTATTATACAGCAAAAGAAATGTAACGGCCCCAACCCATAAGAACCTTCTGAACATCTGAGCTTGGCAGAAAAGTGAATTACCATATGCTTAGTGTTTAATATTTAGTTTTTAAAAATAATTTTAAAAGAGTAGATTCTCCCCCTCCCCTGTTTTTAGATAAAAATTTAAGATGTAACAAAATGGTAAAGTTCTCTAGAGAGCACTTATGTGTGCCAGGCATTGTTGTGTTTAACATATATTACATATGTTTTTACATATATTCCATATTACATATATTAACATGTTTAATTCATATAAGTATTTTTATTCTCAATTCCAGAAAAGAAAAGAGAGGCACAGAGAGGTTAAGTAACTTGCCCTAGGTCATACAGCCACTAGAGGGCAGATGGCAAGCAGTCTGACTGCAGGGTCAGAACTCTGAACCACTGTATATTATTGCCTTCATAAAATACTTCCCTTAAACAAATTCAGCCTTTAATATTTATATGAGGAATTAGATTTGTGAAGGCCTCAGCCAAATACTTAAAGGAAACTGTAATCTTACTTTAAAAAAAAAAAGGTATCCGAGATTAGCTTTAAATTGTGCTTATCTGAGAATTCTGTTTAAATAGTTTGAAGCATTAGGAAAGTAAGTTTTGGAGTATGCCCAAAGGAGTAGGTGTTTCCTGGGCTTCTACAGAACCAGGACAGACCTTATTATACACTTCATTATTTTTTTAAAGATTTTATTTATTTACTTATTTGAGGTAGAGAGAGAGAGCATGTGAGCGCATGCAAGCCTTAGCATGGGCGGGGTGTGCAGAGGAAGAGGGAGAAGCAGACTCCCCTGCTGAGCAGGGAGGCCCGACCTGGGGCTCAGTCTCAGGACCCT
This sequence comes from Halichoerus grypus, assembly GCF_964656455.1. Classification (NCBI taxonomy): domain Eukaryota; kingdom Metazoa; phylum Chordata; class Mammalia; order Carnivora; family Phocidae; genus Halichoerus; species Halichoerus grypus. The sequence continues at coordinate 94,743,401 of NC_135713.1, forward strand.
GGGCTCATGACCTGAGCTGAAGGCAGATGCTTAACTGACTGAGCCACCCAGGCGCCCCATAACACACTTTAAATGAGTTCATTAGCTCAAGTGATTTCTAGACAGATTGCCAATAGGTGAAAAAATTTCAAGGTAAGATTTACATGCGGTAAACTGTATTTTGTGGTGATGACAGTGTTGCATAAGCAATATTACATATATTTAAGAGTAATTTTATTACTACTGTTCCGTTGAGACAAATATTATTTTAGGGCCTAAGCTTTTTGTTTGTTTTCAGTATCAGTATAATCTCCAAAAATAGAATTTAAAATACTTTGTTTTTATTAGACCATTCCTGAGGTACTATAATAATGCTTAGAGGCAAATACTAAATTGCTGTTATAGTATGGAGATGAGTAGTTGAGACATTATCAATATGAACTTTATTTTTAAATGATGGTATCGAGTCATTTTCTTCATTGAATTTTCTTGTTAAAAATAATTCCAGGCTGCTTGAGCCTCCACTGTTAACAAACTTTATTAAATGTTGAAGATAAATTTTTAATTTTAGTCAGGTGATAGTCTTAAGTTTATCCATATACATGTGTGTGTGTATATATATATATTTGTATGCATGTATATAAATGTGTGCTCAGACATGCTGTAAAATGTATATGTTATCTTAGGAAATGGGGTGAAAAATTTGAAAATCGTTACGCTCCTTAAGTCAAACTAACCTTGGACACTTAATGGAGGTCTTCTAATTATTTTAAATATGTTTACAAGTAATACACTGTAACTGGCTTCTTTGAATTAGTATAACAGTAGTAAATTCTGCCATGCATGTTGAAGGAGCTTTCAAGTAAGAATTAATGGAGTTGATAGTTTTTAGTATATATACTTTATGTTCAATGTTTATTAGATTATGGTGGACTATTTTAGAGAATAAGTTTGAAATTTAAACATTTGTAATATTTAATGCCTATAAATATTCAGTATTCAGACCATTCATTCTGTTGACATTTTCAGATAGTTTAATAGTAAAATTTGCCTCAAACTTATTTTAGATTGTAAGCTTGCTGTGCTAAGTTGATAACTCACTATATGATTTAATTTTAGTAATAGTATAAATGCTAAATATTTTATGCTTTATTTCAAGATTTTTCTACCTGAATGTGTAACATTTATAATTTAATTATTAGAAAACTTATCTCCTGGGGCACCTGGGTGGCTCAGTCGTTAAGCGTCTGCCTTCGGCTCAGGTCATGATCCCAGGGTCCTGGGATCGAGCCCCGCATTGGGCTCCCTGCTCGACGGGAAGCCTGCTTCTCCCTCTCCTACTCCCCCTGCTTCTGTTCCCTCTCTCGCTGTGTCTCTCTCTGTCAAATAAATAAATAAAATCTTTAAAAAAAAAAAAAAAATAGAAAACTTATCTCCTAATTGAGATTTTAACGTTCTGTTTAGAAATTATTTCTTAACATAAGTTTAGTTATGGGATTGTGATACTGGCAGACAAGTTCGGAAAGTATCCTGCTTCCAGTCTACTATAAAGGTAAAATCTTAAGCTATTATTTTATGATAATAAAGTTTTTGTTTCAGAAAAAATGTTTAATAAGATGAAATTACTTTTGTTGGTTTTAAGAATTATTTCTTCCACACATACCTACAGTCATTTGATTGTAAGACTGGATTTTTGAGAGCTTATATATTAAATGTTAGAATGTTTGAATTTGAAATTAGATCAAGGGGTGAATATATAACAACATAAGGAAAAGGATAGTACCTAGTATGTTTCTTGTAGATAATTCTAGGGAGAGATGTTACTTGCAGAATGACTATACCAGTAGCTAGTCTGGTTTTTTTTGTACTTTGAACTAAAAGCATGGATTTATTTGTCCCTCAATCTATGCTTTTTATAAGGTCATAAAGATGAGACAAATCAATTACTTCATTCCAAAGAAATGTTATGTGGCTAATTGGCTACTACTATTAGTTTCATTCATTTTACAAACAAATAGTAGTTGGGGCTTGTTACATGATAGGAAGTCTGCCCCATGTTGGAGAGGACTTGGTTACTTTGATTCTTACAGAAGAAATTACCTAGGATGTTCTTAGAAAGTGCCACTGTTTTTCAATAATGTCAGCAAGTTTGAGGATAGAGTCTTGTAAAATGTGATGTTTCCTTATTTGTTTTAAAGATAATTTTTCTTTATATTGGAGCTAACACTTTTTTTTAAAATGTAAAAAGAATTGCTGTGTGCCAGTAATCAAGGTATTTGATTTTTTTCCTAAAAAGCAGCATCTGTGGTAGACATCTTGTGCTACTATTGCTATTCTTATTATCAATTTAGTAGAGCTTCCAGGGAAGAAAGTGCCCAGAAATGCTTGTATCCAATTTAACAGTGGACTCTCTTTGAGGAAGTTATTAAAGTATTGATTTGATGAAAATTTCCATGGTTTATTTGATCTGAAAAGATGCTTTTTTAAAATTCCCTAAAAAATATTCTTGCTGTTTGACAGAGGTCATAAGGTTTCAAATGAAAATACATGAGTGAAGGAATAGAGAATAGGAACAGGAGAAAAAGTTTGGTGTATTTTGGACAAATTCCTTTGGTGAACTGTTTATAGGAACTGATCATTAAGAGGTATCTTATTCCACTATGGTGAAAGTACTTTTTAAAGAGGTTTTACTATAATGTTAGTTAGATGGTTGTATTTACTCCTGCTGTGATCATGTTTCACATAAGACATTGATAAAAATAGCATTTCACTCATTTTATTTCAGTGATTCAGTTCTTCTTGAAGAGATAATTTATCAAATTCAGATCTCTAATAAATATAAGAAATACTATTATTTATTTTTTGAGCTAGTGAAGTCTTTATAAGGGTTCGTATTAGCAAGGAAATGGTGAAGCTGGCATTTTTATTGCTGTTGAGGTATAAATTGAAGATATTCCTAGAAGGCAGTTTGACATTATTAATGAAAATTTTATTTTTATTTTTTAAAGATTTTATTTATTTGAGAGAGAGAGTGAGAGAGAGAGAGAGCACAAGAGGGGATAGGGTCAGAGGGAGAAGCAGACTCCCCACCGAGCAGGGAGCCCGATGCAGGACTCGATCCCGGCGGGATCATGACCTGAGCTGAAGGCAGTTGCTTAACCAACTGAGCCACCCAGGCGCCCATTAATGAAAATTTTAAAATAATTACATGAATTGACCCAGAGATTCTACTTACAGAAAGCTCTTTAAAGGAAATAATTAAAAAAAAACTTAGGCAGAGATTTATGAATGGAAATGTCTATTGAAGATGTATTTTATAAATGAATGATTGGCAGTATCCTAAATGTCTTACAGGAAAATACTTAACGTGCAGTAGATAGATATGCTAAAAATGGTATTTCAGAGAATTCATAAGGAGTTTGGAAAATTCTAATAAGATGTTAAGTGACAAAATAAGTATATTATCCTTAACAAAATACTAGCAAGCCAGATCAACAGCATATAAAGAGGATTATACATCCTGACCAAATAAGACTTATCTCAGTTTAACATCTGAAAATCAATAACTGTAATATACCATAGTAAGAATAAAGGACAAAAGCATGATCATCTGAGTAGATGAAGAAAAAGCATTTTACAGACTTCAGCACCCTCTCATGGTAAAAATAGTCAACAAACTAAGAAGAGATGAGAACTTCCTCAGCGTAACAAAGGACATTTGTGAAAACCCCAGAGCTAACGTCATATCAATGGTGAAAGACTAACTGGATACTTTTTCCCCTGAGATCAGGAAGAAGACAAGGATGGCACTGTTCAGTGTTATGGGCAATAAAAAAGAAATAAAAGGTGTCCATGTTGAAAAGGAAGAAATAAAACTGTATTTACAAGTGACAAGATCTATATACTAAATCTTAAATTCATAACCAAAACTATTAGAACTAATAAATGAATTTAGCAAGGTTTCAGTACACAATATCAATATACAAAATTAATTGTATTGCTATACACTAGTAATGAACATCCAAAAATGAAATTAAGACGAAAAAAAAATTAAGAAAAACTAAGGAAATGAAATGAATTTACAGTAGCATCCAAAAGAATAAATTTACATAGAAATAAATTTAAAGAAGAAATGAGAGTTGCACATGAATAACTACAAAACATTTTTTGAAAGAAACTCTTAAGGAAATGGAAAGTCATTCCATATTCATGGATCAGATTTAATATTGTTAAGATTGCAGCACTAAAAAAAGAAAAAAAAAGATTGCAGCACTACCCAAAATGATCTGCACATTGGACACTGTCTCCACCAAAATCCCAGCAGACTTCTTTTGCCCTCCAGAAATTGACAGACTGATCCTAAAATTCATATAGAAGTGCACGGGACCCCAGAATAGCTAAAACAGTTTTGAAAATAAAAAGCAAAGTTAAGATTCAAAGTTCCCAATTTCAAAATTTATTACAAAGCTATAGTAATCAAGACAGTGTGGTACTGGATAAGGAGGACACACAGATCAGTGAAATATAATTGAGAGTCCAGAAATAAAACCTCACATATTTGATCACTTGAGTTTTGGCAAGGTTGCCAAGACTTTTCAAAAAGAGCAAAAATAGTCTCTTCAACAAATAATGCTGGGTCAACTGGATATCCACATACAAAAAAATGAAATTGGATCCCTGCCTCATGACGTGTATAAAAATTAATTCAAAATGGATCAAAGATCATAATAAAAGCTGAAACTGTAAAAACTCTTAGAAGAAATATGGGAGAAAATATTTGTGATCTTGGGTTAGGGATCTTGGATGACACCAAAAATACAGTAACAAAAAAAAGTGATAAATTGGATTTCATCAAAATGAAAAGTGTTTAGGGGCACCTGGGTGGCTCAGATGGTTAAGCATCTGCCTTCAGCTCAGGTCATGATCCCAGGGTTCTGGGATCAAGCCCCACATCGGGATCCTGGCTCATCGGGGAGCCTGCTTCTCCCTCTCTGTCTGCCTCTCCCCTTGCTCATGCTCTTTCTGTCTGTATCTCTGTGTCTCAAATGAATAAATAAAATGTTAAAAAAAAAGTTTATACTTCAAAGGACACTATCAAGAATGTGAAAAGACAACCCATAGAATGGGAGAAAATATTTGCAAATCATATATCTGATAAGGAACTTGTATCCTGAATATATAAAGCACTCTTGAAACTCAACAATAAAAAGACAACCCAATTAAAAATAGATACTGTGAAAGATATTTCTCCAAAGAATATATACAGATGGCCAATAATCATGTGAAAAGAAGCTCAACATCATTAGGTATTAGAGAAATGCAAGTCAAAACCATAATGCAGTACTATTTCATATACACTAGATGTCTAATATGTGAGACAGGTAATAACAAGTGTTGATAAGGAGACAATGGAACCTTCATATGTTGCCGCTGAAATTGTAAAATGGTCTAGTTACCTTGAAAGTTGTTTGTTCATCAGAATGTTAAAGAGTTATCATTTGGCCTAACAATCTCACTCGTAGGTATTCCTATTTCATTGTCAAGAGAAATGAAAATGTATGTCCACACAAAAACTTGTACGTGAATGTTCATGGCAGCACTATACATAATACAAAAATAAAGTAAATGTCCACGAACTGAGAATGGACAAATGTGCTGTATCCATATAGTGGAATATTATTTGGCAAAAAAAGGAACAAAGTACTGAAATATTAAACATTCAAAAATTAGACAGGGTAGGAACTCTTTTTTTATTATTATTATGTTATGTTAATCACCATACATTACATCATTAGTTTTTGATGTAGTGTTCCGTGATTCATCGTTTGCGTATAACACCCAGTGCTCCATGCAGAACGTGCCCTCTTTAATACCCATCACCAGGCCAACCCATCCCCCTACCCCCTCCCCTCTAGAACCCTCAGTTTGTTTCTCAGAGTCCATAGTCTCTCATGGTTGGTCTCCCCCTCTGATTTCCCCCCCTTTATTTTTCCTTTCCTGCTATCTTTTTTTTTTTTTTTAACATATATTATTTGTTTCAGAGGTACAGGTCTGTGATTCAACAGTCTTACACAATTCACAGCGCTCACCATAGTGAACTCTTGAAATATAAACTGCATTATTTTCAAACCTTTTTATTCCAGCAGCTTTAAAAGCAACTCCACCCTCTGCTTAGACAAGACCACCTTTTCTTTTTTATTCTTCCCTGTCACTCTTACCTTTGTGCTCACTCAGAGTCATGGATGGGCAGAGTACAATTAAAGGTGTGGACTTTAAAGTACTATTCAAGGTAAAGGACTTCTGTAGACGTGAAACACTCATTTTCCTAAGTTAAGAACTAGGAGCTATTAATTTGACAATTACATAAAAACTAAGGTCATATTTCCATTTTTATTTTTAAAGGAAGTTTGTTTAAGCCTTGGTTATTTATTATCTATTACTGAGTATCAAATTACATCAAAACTTAGTTGCTTAAAACAGTAAATATTACCTCACAGTATTTGTGGTCAGGAATAAAGAGCAGCTGAGCTAAGTAGTTCTGGCTCAGTGTGTATTATGAAGTTGCTGTCATCTGAAGGCTTGACTGGGGTTGGAGGTTCCTAGGGAGCTCACGTGCTTGGTAAGGTAGTGCTGGCTTTTGTCCAGAGGTCTCACTGTTTTGCATGTGCATCTTTCTCTATATGGCTGCTTGTATGTGTTCGCCATAGAGTGAGTGATCCAAGAGAGAGCTAGGAGCAAGCCACCATGTCCTTTATGACTTAGTCTTATAAGTCACACACCATCCCTCCTGCCACGTTCTATTTGTTAGAAGCTAGTCACTTAGAGCCCTCATTCAAGAGTGGGAGACTTAAGCTTCATCCCTTAAGAGAATGGTAGCAAAGAACTTGTGGACATATTTGAAAAACACCAGTGAATGCTTGAAATTCTAAACTGATTTACATTTCACATGAATTTTGCAGTGTTTAATTGTTCTTCAGAGACTAGATGTTTGGCTCTCTGGTGGGAATGACCTATGTGTGTGGAACCAAAAATTAGATCTCCTGTGTAAGACCGGTCACCTTTCTGATACAGGTAAGAAAACAAATCAAAGTAATTATGAACCATGATTGATAGGCTTTAAAAGACATAATGAATCTTCAAAGAGACTTTCCATGAATACAGAGGTTAATATAGGGGATTTTTCTTTTCAATTCTGAATATATCCTGTACCGTATTTCTCCAGTTCAAGTTCATGGTTGCGTAAAATATATTTCCATCTCAAATTGGAGGGAGATGATCCTGCCCCTCCTCTTGGCCTTCCCTTCTAGTCTAACAGCATTTCTCAAAAGTGGTCAAGAAAAACCTTTTCATTTATGCTCTTAGGCTCTGTTCCTAAACTGAGTTTGATGAGCACATTGACACGTGGAATTAAACCTTTCTGACTTTATAATATCATTTCCTTCTTTATTTGTGGGGTTATTGGACTTTGAATAGATTCCAAAGGATGACTTCGTTTTACAATTGGTTTTGCTATAAAGTTCATACATTGTGCAAACTTACTAATAAAATTCTATTTTCTCAGAATTTGGTTGATATTTTTGGTTTTAACAGAAGAAAATCAGTTTTGACTTCTGATACCAAGGATCTTAAAAAATAAAACTAAAAACTATTCAGAGTAAAAATATTTAAGTATAAATGGGTAAATTTGAGTAATAACCTTGAAGTCATGTGATACACTGTTAACTATGTTTCTGAAAGTAATCAGATAAACCCATAGACATTGTAGAAAGAACATTATTAAGCATATCGATGTCTTAAAGGTAGCAGGAGCCCTGTGAATTTAATTTACAGTTCATAATTGGAACTAACTCATCTCCACATAGATACTATAAAATGTTAGAAAACTAACGTGATGTCTTAGCAAAACTAAATCCATACTGTTCTAGGATTTACAGTTTTAATTCTCCATTGAATGATCACTAGTAATCTTGGTGGTATCTAGATTGTATTTTCAAATTTCCTATTATGAGTTATAGCTCTATTTACATGTATATTTTCCTTTGTGTTTCTTACATTAGCTTGTGGCTACCTGTGAATTTTATTCCATGAATTATTAGTATCTATGTTGTGAAATACGGGCTAACGAAAATGTTTTGTATGTTAATGTAAGGAACCACCTATTACTGTAGTCTCCCTTTCTTTTGCAAGTTATCTTGGAGTACTGCTAGGTAATCACAGTATTGCCCTATTTATCAGTGTCTCAAGAGATAGTGGAAACCTTTGAGAAAATCTTTTAGAAAGCTTTGAGAAGACCATAGGGTACCATTGGTGAGCTTTTTGTGATTTGGGTTTTCCAGATTACAGGATGCTGTTGAATTAGCAGTGCTCTTAGACCTTTAGCTCAGGAAGCTTCTTTCATAAGGCTTGCTTGATTTTAGGCTAGCAGGGCTTCTGGGGGCAGTTACTCTATATTTGGAAATAAGCAAAGATAGTCCTAGTACAATGCAATGGAAAGAACCTTGGCCTAGAACACAGGATATCTTTCCTTTTCCAAAAGCAGTATGTTCTGTGATTTGTGTATTAAGTTGCTACTTCTAGATTGCTGAGTTTCCAGTATTTTCATTATTTGATAAACATCTTTTTATTCGAGTATAGTTGACAAATGTTACATTAGTTTCAGGTGTATAACGTAGTGACTCAGCAATTATATGTTACACTGTGCTCACCACAAGTGTAGCTGCCATCTGCCACTGTAGTGTTGTTATAGTACCATTGACTATTCCTTGTGCTGTACCTTTTATTCCTGTGACAATGTTTTAACAAGCTGTTTCTGCATCTAGAATTCTCCTCTTGCTACCTCTTCCCCTGCTCTCCTGTCTCCTCTACTTTTTAGCTTGTACCACTTCTCCCCCTTTCTCCTCCTCCACTATCTCCTCCTCCTCCTTGAACATGGAAAAACACAAAGCATACTGTCAAAACAACTCTACATGGAGAAAAGATTTAGGTTAGAAATACTCCCCATATCCTAAGAGTGCTAGTTTTTTGATGGGTGGGAAGTTAAAGCAAATGAGTAGAATATTTTCCAAATTTGTATGTATTGTAAATTACATATATATTTGTGTGTGTGTGTGTATAGATATAAATTCATATATTTCATAATGGAAAATTAACTTTAATAAAAAATTTTTTTTTACCAGCTCATGGTGGTTCTGAATCTAATATATCAATTCTTTAATTCTTGCTGACAAAGTAATAATTGTAATGTCTTTTACAAAAGTTAAGGTTACCCTAAAATCATTTCATGATTCAGCTATAAAAACATACTCAGAACTCTCTTACTCTTCCAGTAATACAAGGAATTTTGTGAATGTACTAATTGATTATAAACATGCTATTTGAAAGCCATGTTCTTAGCTGTTGATTGTTGTGACTTAACTCATTTACTGCCAGGGAGTCTGCTCAGGCTTTTTAAATTTACATTGAGGAAAATGCCAACTTTGCATCTTGTTTGAGCTAGCTATCTTGTAAATGATCATGGTGATTATCCTCAGGGATTCCTGGTAAAAAAGTTGACCACAATAGTAAAAATGTTCAAAGAGCATATTCTGCCCTTAGTAAATCAATGTCTTCTTTAGGTCTCACATACTTTTCACAGAATCATTTTCCATGTTTAGGTAAGCACGGAAGTGTGGTGTAGCAAACTATATGAGCTTTATTGTTACCACTGCTTTTATGGGAAATGACTGACATAAATCTGAGAATGTTTTTATTTTTGATGTCATCCTTGAAGAAAATAATTTGACCTTTGTTTTATATATTTTTTAAGGGATCAGTGCTTTGATTGAAATACCTAAGAACTGTGTTGTGGCAGCAGTTGGCAAAGAACTGAGTGAGTAGGACTCTTCTTCTTCTATTTCTTTTTTAAAAAATTTAAAACTAGACTTGTATACACATGTTGGAGAGACAAGTTAAGTTTTTAATTTAAGGGACATCCGCCCCTGCCCCAGTGTTGGCCTCCTGCGATTTTTGAAGTGATGTGGAGACTGAGACATTTTCAAGACGTTGGGTCAGTTTTTGTTCTGTGCTTGATCTAACCCAGAGAAGTGGGAGCAGGGTAACCCTACATGTCTGATGCCAGAGAAGGCAATTTACATTCCATAGTCCTCTCTGTTGCTGGTCCATAGTCATACACTTAGCAAACATTTTAACCACGTAAAGCAGCTATCAACATTCTGGCAACTAAAAACTTGAGTTGGATGGTTGGAGGATGATCTTTGTGGAAATTCACTGAGGTAGCCACTATGGCGTTTTTTGCCTCAGGAAGCCAGAGTGGGGCCCGTTTTCTTGGGAGGAGTTTATACCATTTCCTTCAGAGTGTAGTAGGGGGCCTTCAGAGCAGAGGGAACGGGGTAGCATGAGGAATTTTGTAAATGTATTAATTGATTATAAACCTGCTGTTTGAAGGCCACTTCAGTGTTGACTGTTGGCTCTTTCACTGCCGGGGAGCCCACAGTAAATAAGCCTTTTGTTCCCACTGCCTTTTGAATGGAATTTGGGTGCTGAGAAGTGATAGTAATAGTAAGCATGCTGCTTAAAGGCTGCTTTTTTCTACAAGAATTTTTCTAATGTACCCCAGAGGGCATTTGATGTTACTTGTGCTACTTTTCCCACCGACCAGACCTGAGACTTGCAAATGCCAATACGACGTGAGCTAATTGTTTACCATTTATTACGTGCTGTTTGCAGCCTCCATTGCTTTGTAGCCAAGTTTCTCTTTCTTCAACTGACCTTTCCATGTGTAATCATGTCAGAGGAGTAATTTTCTGGACCCTGTGCTTATCCTTTCTTTCCATAGAATAGTTTCAAAAGATATAATGCTGTGTTTAGTTTTCTCTTTTCCTTGCAGAAATTTAGTTTTCCCACATTTTTGATGGAGCTGGAAACCTGCCTCGCTCTTCCCTGCCTTTCTCCTCCTGTAGCCAGCCATGATATCACTTTGAGTTTTGCTGATTTTACTACCTAACTCAGTGGTTCTCAGATTTTACTGTGCATTAAAATGACCCAGAGTGCTTGCTAAAAACACAAATTACTAGGTCATACCCCTAGAGTTTCTAATTCAGTAGGTCTGGATTGGGGCTGAGCTTCTGCATTTCTAACACGTGTTTTGGTGCCACTGAGGGTGCCGGCTGGGGGCCATATTTGAGGACTGTGGCTCTAAATATTTTGATCCTCTTCTTTCTATCTCACTACCATTGCTCTGCTCCATTCAGGCTCTCATCTCCCCTTTTGCCTGTTCTGTTGTGCTAGTCTCCTAACCTACCTTCTTTCCTCTCCTCTACTGTAGTACTTCTCCAGTGCCTTCTCCTCTAGTTTACAGCTTCTCAGATACATTTTCCAGGAGGTGCCAGAGATGATCGATCTAAAAGGCAGTCTACTTCCCTGCTTAAAACCTTCAGTGGCTTCTATTGCCTACAATGGTCATTTCTACACTTTCAAATTTCTAACTAGTACAAAGTGTTTTGCTTAGTAAAAACATTAGAAGCAAAAACAAAAAAATAAACTATCATTTACCGCCTTTATTCTGTAAAATTACTTTTTAACAAAAATTATGAAGAACATGATCTCAGCAAAGAATAGGTTTTATGCAGAAAATAAGTTGTAAAAAATATGTAATCTTAAAAATAAGGTTCTGCATTTTGTTAGTTTTATCATATATATAGTGCCATTTTTCCTTACATAAAAATAAATTTCAGGGGCACCTGAGTGACTCAGTCGGTTAAGCCTCTGACTCTTGATCTCAACTCGGGTCTTGATTTCAGGGTCATGAGTTCAGGTCCTGCATTGGGCTCCACAATGAGTATGGAGCCTACTTATAAATAAATAAATTTAAAAAAATTAAAATAAATTTCATTCTGTAAATAGAGTATCTTTTGTATTTCCAGGACCCAATTTCTGCCCATGTTCTTGGTTTTAAATGTTCCATACCAATTTCTCTTTTTCTGTGTTAGGGCATACTCCTTTCAACAGGAAATACAATTTCTTTCTTTATTTTTTTTTAAGTTTTTATTTATTTATTGCGTGTGTACATGAGTGAAGGGAGGGGCAAAGGGGAAGGGAGAGGGAGAGAATCAAGCAGACTCCGCACTGAGTGCAGAGCCCGCCTGAGGACTCAATCTCACAACCCTGAGATCATGACGTGAGCTGAAACCAAGAGTTGGATGCTTAACTGACTGAGCCACCGTGCCCCTCAATAGGAAATAAAATTTCTGAGTGTACTGTGTGTTTCAGTGATTTTGAGGCTTTGCTAGCTAAGCAAGGCTATCAGCTCAGAGGCTTCATCTTGGTTCAGAAGACCAGGCTATTTTTTCTTAACCATTTTTTAGAATTGACTATTGCTTCTCTTTTGTCTTTGGATCTAATTTATATTTGTTTTATTTCCTTGAAGTTATTACATGGGTGACCCTGTGAATACTTGCCTGTGGGGACCATATTTATGGATTCACTGAACAGTTTCACATTATATTTAGTACCTGGTATTTTATAGAAACCTACTTGGTAGGTTTCCTTTTCTTGTCAGTATTTCAGGTTATCATTTCTCTTAGTTTGATTAAATAGTACATTGTCTGTTATTCCACAGTCCCAATCTCAAGGTGATTTAGTAGTATTCAAAGTATAAGTAGAATTTTTACACAACTTTGGTAGGTATCCAGAAGCATTCCCTTTGTATTTACTGAAAGACCTTCTTCTTTTGATAGCCACTGTTTGAATGTGAATGGCTGTCAGGATGAAATAACTTGGCTAGAGATTTGTCATTTGGTAACATATTGTCCAGAGACATAGACAGAAATGTGGTATGATTTGTTTTCCAGAGAGGAATGTGAGAAAGAAGAGAAACATTAGTAATTAGCTACCACCTGGAAAGGATATGAGTTCTGAGGCCTACCCACTTCTCAGATATTAATCATCCTAATCTGTGAGCATCCATAGTACTTGGTCCAGTGGCTTATCTACAGCACTTAATACATTGATCATAAGCTTGTTTATAAGTCTCATTCCCACTCTAGACTGTATTTTAGGGCAGTGACTGGGCCTTTCTCACATTTGATGTCTAAGTTTCTGGAACATAGTAAATGTTTAGTAAATGTTGATAGAATCACTCCTGTTGATTTGATTTTTGGGTTTTCTGTATTGATTAAAGTTAGGATTTATACAAGTTTAAATAAAACTATTTGTTAAAAAGTCAGATAATGACTAAAGCAACACACTGACCATCTATTATAGTCAGAAGTATATTAAAGGAACACATTGAACATCTGTGACACACAAAAACTATAAGGCATGTTCTCAGAGAATTTATAATTCAATAATGTATGCCTAAATATCAAGAAAATTTAAAAAAATTAATGGCTGCTGAAGTCTTCACTGAGTTGAAGTTAACCATGAATTTGTAGCTTCTTTTTGTAGCAGTGCTTACTGACCTGAGAACATGAGTAGAGAAAGCTGATGATGAAGATGATTCTAGGTTGTAGACCAGTCACTGTCCAAGGAGAGAGGGAGGCAGGGTAGCCAGACTTATACTGAAGCCCTAGATAAGATGGAGACTTCTGGGCTTAAAAGAGTTTTAATAAAGGAACAGTTGTAAAGACACACTCACTTGGGATTTTAGTAGATCATCTCAAACATCTCAAGCATTTGAAAAAAATACTCTAAAGTAGTATGAGTAAGGCTTTCTTTGGAGATGAGTTTTTCAATATTTTAGATCTTTCTCACTTAATGAAATGCTAGCTTTTTGAGCAGAAATAGAATTCTATCTTCTTCAACCATTTTAACAGAATTATATCTGTATTTTCATTTAGTAATTTTCCGGCTGGTAGCACCCACAGAAGAATCACTGGAATGGGATATTCTTGAAATTAAGCGCCTCCTTGATCACCAGGATAATATTCTTTCATTGGTTAATGTCAATGGTAAGCTTATTGTGTACATGTTTATATTCTGTAAAATTTTGCACTTTGTTAACAGTACCAATTCTGAACTTTAGTCTTGTTTTGTTCTAGGATTCTATAATTACCATCATTAAAATAATGCTTTACACTAGTAGGGATCAGCAGTCTACTATAGTCTGAGGTTTAAGCCAATGGAACTGATGAAGTTTCGTGGGTTGGTAGGTATCTAAGATGTAGGAATAAGAAAAATAGAGTGAGGCAGAGAAAGAAGATGATGGAGGGAGCAGGATTCAGGTGCTGCGTGGTAGCTGTGGGATGCCTATCATAGGCTATAAATAGTAATGCTTAGTAGCATTTCAGCATTTTTGGCAAATGGTTCTGGCTAGTTTTTCTTCTATGGACCACACATTACAATATCATACAGCAAGATATACACTTAGAGCAGAAGGAGCAGGATTCAAGCGGGTTGTAATCATGACTGAAAGACTGCCAGAGAATACCACCAAGATAAAGTAAAGGTCTGCAGAATTTGGGTCCTATCTGCCCTTCTTCATGGTTGTGAGCTGACTCTGTCATCAGATGGCAGGGTAGGGTCACAAACCACCAGTCCTGGGATTTGGTTGGCTCACTTTCAAATAAAGTGACACCTTGTATCATCAGACCTCTATTGGGGAATCTGTATTCCACGGTCACACAAGAGGAGTCCTGGATAGCTTAGTTTGATGATAGTCTGATGGAGACCATAAGAGAATTGTGAGATGCTATGAATATGATGTAGTGGGAGGACCGGACTGCACTCCCTGACCTGAGCCCTGGGTTGGCTCTTTTTGAGCAATACTTTGTGTAACCATGAAGGAAAAGGAAATAGAGGTACAGACAGCACCAAATGTAGTCTCTATTTTTATGCCATTGAATCACATTTTCAGATACATGTGTGAGAATGTCCTTTCCAGCTCCAAAATCCTCTTCCCTGATAGTCATCTTCTTACACAACCCAGCTGCAAGTCTTTCTAAAGACCAGATTGTCTGTGGTGATAGAAGTAACATGTTGGGAGCACCCTTTTATTTTTCTCTGGGGGCTTTTCTCTAGCCATGATGGGCAACACAAAAGACAAGCTCTTATTTGGGAGACCCTCTGATACTGAGCCCTTAACTCCAAGGCCCTGGAGCTGCTGAACAAAGCACAATTACACTGGTCAGGCCTAGTTGTTCTGTTTTAGTGATGAAGCACTGGTACCATTGGTCCAGCATGGCTCCTTAATGAAGGTGATGGGATGTTACTCAAGAGACCTTAACCTCATGGCGTTTCTTTTGCTGCGTGATATGCAAAGAAGCTTGTAACAGTTTAACCAAGAAAGTGTTCTTCAAGTATTTCTTTGCCAGCTTCTTAAGGGAAGGAAAATGGAAATCTAAACAAAAAAATTGGTAATGAAAATTACAGGAAACTCCTAGTACTTTTTACTTTATTAACTCCCTGACTGTAAGATTACACTACAAATAATAAATAAGCCAGAAGCATATTGAGGAATCATATATGGACAAAGAGTTTGTTAGAATTTGAAAATGATATTGTGACAGTCTTATTGTGTACGCAGGCATGTTTGCTGTATCGCGGATTTCAGTGATCCTGAAATGATTATGTTGTACAATTCCCAGCTCCATTCTCAGCCCTGTGTCTTTTCCCCATAGTTACCATGGAAGATGTGGCTAGTTACTGGGTTTGTACTTCACAGGGGAAGTACATTTTCATTGAGGTGGCCCCAGGCAACCTTAGAATGGTAGGACAGAATTCCCACAAATGTGGATAATGAATAACAGGTTTGCCAAGATACCTGAATTTGTGAGCAGAAGGTTTTCTAACACAGACATACAAGATAACCTTGTTTATGTCTTCTAGCAAAAGGCTCTGGTGCTTCTTCATTTTATTCCTTTTCTAGTTTTGACAGCATGGTATGGTAATCACAATCTTTAGTACTTGTGAGGGAAGGATAGACAATTACAAGAATAAGATTTCATACTAAGTGACTTTTGATACTTACATTGGATGAAAATCCATCCATATATATCATTGAGGTTGTTATGTGTGAAACATTTTGAGTGACCTGTTTGGGAATATATATTATACAGTGAAAATTACACTGACTTAGCTGAATGCCAGTATTTTGTTTTAAGTGGAAAATTCCAACTGGGCAGAAATACTTTGTGTAAGAATTGTGTAATACTTTGTTTCCAATGCATAGCTGACTCACAGACAGTTGGGAGGATTAAGTCAGAGCAGGCAGCTGTGTGGTCTCGGGGTTACCTGTTATGATGCCCATGCAGAGTTAGTGTCAAGAATCTTCACTCCTTAACTTCTCTGGTTCTTTTGTAGTTTGAATGAAATAGGAAAGAGAAGGGAAAGGGATGGAAAAGAAGGTCACGGAAAGAGTAGTACCGCCTTACCTGTCCCACTATTAAAATTAGAAACTTGTTTCTCTGCACAGATGAGAAGTGAACTTGTTTCTTCACAAAGCAAATTCTGTAGTGTGTTAATAAACTATAGAAATTGGACTTGGAACCAAGACAAAATAATGTTTACATGTATGATTGTTGGTAATTTTTTATTTCTAAGCAATTGTTCATCTAGTTATTAGATATTTATGTCATGGTTCATTTGATAAATGGAATAATCAAATCCTAATTAACTCATCTTTGTATTCCTAAATTACAAATAACTGGATTTCTTAATACCATTATTATGGAATAATACTGGGGGCTCAAAGTAATCCCAGGGACTCAAAGATAACATTTGATATCTTTTTTAAATGGCTATACATTTATTATTGGATTTTTACAATCATCCTCATTCAATGTATGAGAAATCCAAAATAGAGAAAGGTTAAATGACTTTCTGAGGACCAGGGGGCTAGTAATAGAGCCACAATTAGAACTTGGTTTTTAGACTCACACTTACCTAAAATATGTAAGGATTAAAATAAATTAATTTCTTTAAGGTAATTTTTAGTGTCAGCAGTTGCCCATTTTCTATTAAATATATAATCTATAAGGTTTCTTAGTTGGCTCACTAATTTTAAGGTTATAAAAACTTGTTATTATACAAGTAATACATAGTCATAGTAGAGAAATGAGAAAATAGTGAGAAACATGTAGAATGTAAAAATTAAAATTGTCCCATGCTACAGAATTAAGCACTGGTCATCCATATCCTTCTAGGCATTTTTCTGAGTGTATGTATATATATACACATATGGCTTGTGGTTTTGTAATAATATGTCATGAGTATATTTCTAAAGCAATAGAAACATACTTTTACAACTTAATTTTTAATAATAGCATTACTGTTTTGTTTGCCTTTTTTAAAAAATTTTATTATGTTAATCAACATACATTACATCATTAGTTTTTGATATAGTGTTCCATAGTGTTCCATGATTCATTGTTTGCGTATAACACCCAGTGCTCCATGCAGAACGTGCCCTCTTTAATACCCATCACCAGGCTAACCCATCCCCCCACCCCCCTCCCCTCTAGAACCCTCAGTTTGTTTTTCAGAGTCCATAATCTCTCATGGTTCGTCTCCCCCTCTGATTTCCGCCCCTTCATTTTACCCTTTCTACTATCTTCTTCTTCTTCTTCTTTTTTTAACATATAATGTATTATTTGTTTCAGAGGTACAGGTCTGTGATTCAACAGTCTTACACAATTCACAGCGCTCACCATAGCACATACCCTCCCCAATGTCTATCACCCAGCCACCCCATCCCTCCCACCCCCCACCACTCCAGCAACCCTCAGTTTGTTTCCTGAGATTAAGAATTCCTCATATCAGTGAGATCATATGATACATGTCTTTCTCTGGTTGACTTACTTCATTCAGCATAATACCCTCCAGTTCCATCCACGTTGTTGCAAATCGCAAGATTCCATTGTATATATATACACCACATCTTCCTTATCCATTCATCTGTCGATGGACATCTTGGCTCTTTCCACAGTTTGGCTATTGTGGACATTGCTGCTATAAACATCGGGGTGCACATACCCCTTTGGATCACTACTTTTGTATCTTTGGGTAAATACCCAGTAGTGAAATTGCTGGGTCGTATGGTAGCTCTATTTTCAACTTTTTGAGGAACCTCCATACTGTTTTCCAGAGTGGCTGCACCAGCTTGCATTCCCACCAACAGTGTAGGAGGGTTCCCCTTTCTCCACATCCCTGCCCACATCTGTCGTTTCCTGACTTGTTAATTTTAGCCATTCTGACTGGTGTGAGGTGGTATCTCATTAAGGTTTTGATTTGGATTTCCCTGATGCTGAGCGATGTTGAGCACTTTCTCATGTGTCTCTTGGCCATTTGGATGTCTTCTTTGGAAAAATGTCTGTTCATGTCTTCTGCCCATTTCTTGATTGGATTATTTGTTCTTTGGCTGTTGAGTTTGGTAAGTTCTTTATAGATTTTGGATACCAGCCCTTTATCTGATATGTCATTTGCAAATATCTTCTCCCATTCTGTCAGTTATCTTTTGGTTTTGTTGACTGTTTCTTTTGCTGTGCAAAAGCTTTTTATCTTGGTGAAGTCCCAGTAGTTCATTTTTGCCCTTGCTTCCCTTGCCTTTGGCAATGTTTCTAGGAAGAAGTTGCTGCGGCTGAGGTCGAAGAGGTTGCTGCCTGTGTTCTCCTCTAGGATTTTGATGAACTCCTGTCTCACATTTAGGTCTTTCAACCATTTTGAGTCTATTTTTGTGTGTGGTGTAAGGAAATGGTCCAGTTTCATTCTTCTGCATGTGGCTGTCCAATTTTCCCAACACCATTTGTTGAAGAGACTGTCTTTTTTCCATTGGACATTCTTTCCTGCTTTGTCAAAGATTAGTTGACCATAGAGTTGAGGGTCCATTTCTGGGCTCTCTATTCTGTTCCATTGATCTATGTGTCTGTTTTTGTGCCAGTACCATACTGTCTTGATGATGACAGCTTTGTAATAGAGCTTGAAGTCTGGAATTGTGATGCCACCAGGTTTGCTTTTCTTTTTCAACATTCCTCTGGCTATTCGGGGTCTTTTCTGGTTCCATACAAATTTTAGGATTATTTGTTCCATTTCTTTGAAAAAAGTTGATGGTATTTTAATAGGGATTGCATTGAATGTGTAGATTGCTCTAGGTAGCATTGACATCTTCACAATATTTGTTCTTCCAATCCATGAGCATGGAACGTTTTTCCATTTCTTTGTGTCTTCCTCAATTTCTTTCATGAGTATTTTATAGTTTTCTGAGTACAGATTCTTTGCCTCTTTGGTTAGATTTATTCCTAGGTATCTGATGGTTTTGGGTGCGATTGTAAATGGGATCGACTCCTTCATTTCTCTTTCTTCTGTCTTGTTGTTGGTGTATAGGAATGCCACTGATTTCTGTGCATTGATTTTATATCCTGCCACTTTACTGAATTCCTGTATGAGTTCTAGCAGTTTTGGGGTGGAGTCTGTTGGGTTTTCCACATAAAGTATCATATCATCTGCAAACAGGAGAGTTTGACTTCTTCTTTGCCGATTCGGATACCTTTTACTTCTTTTTGTTGTCTGATTGCTGTGGCTAGGACTTCTAACACTATGTTGAATAGCACTGGTGATAGTGGACATCCCTGCCGCGTTCCTGACCTTAGGGGGAAAGCTCTCAGTTTTTCCCCATTGAGAATGATACTCGCTGTGGGTTTTTCATAGATGACTTTTATGATATTGAGGTATGTACCCTCTATGCCTATACTCTGAAGAGTTCTGATCAAGAAAGGATGCTGTACTTTGTCAAATGCTTTTTCTGCATCTATTGAGAGGATCATATGGTTCTTGTTCTTTCTTTTATTAATGTATTGTATCACATTGATTGATTTGCGGATGTTGAACCAATCTTGCAGCGCAGGGATAAATCCCACTTGGTCGTGGTGAATAATCCTTTTAATGTACTGTTGGATCCTATTGGCTAGTATTTTGGTGAGAATTTTTGCATCCATGTTCATCAGGGATATTGGTCTGTAATTCTCCTTTTTGATGGGGTCTTTGTCTGGTTTTGGGATCAAGGTAATGGCCTCATAAAACGAGTTTGGACGTTTTCCTTCCATTTCTATTTTTTGGAACAGTTTCAGAAGAATAGGTATTAATTTTTCTTTAAATGTTTGGTAGAATTCCCCTGGGAAGCCATCTGGCCCTGGGCTCTTGTTTGTTGGGAGATTTTTGATTACTGCTTCAGTTTCCTTAGTGGTTATAGGTCTGTTCGGGTTTTCTATTTCTTCCTGGTTCAGTTTTGGTAGTTGATACATCTCTAGGAATGCATCCATTTCTTCCAGGTTATCTAATTTGCTGGCATAGAGATGCTCATAATATGTTCTTATAATTGTTTGTATTTCTTTGGTGTTGGTTGTGTTCTCTCCTCTTTCATTCATGATTTTATTTATTTGGGTCATTTCTCTTTTCTTTTTGATAAGTCTGGCCAGGGGTTTATCAGTCTTATTAATTCTTTCAAAGAACCAGCTCCTAGTTTCGTTGATCTGTTCTACTGTTCTTTTGGTTTCTATTTCATTGATTTCTGCTCTGATCTTTATTCTTTTTCTTCTCCTGCTGGGTTTAGGCTTTATTTGCTGTTCTTTCTCCAGCTCCTTTAGGTGTAGAGTTAGGTTGTGTATTTGAGACCTTTCTTGTTTCTTGAGAAAGGCTTGTATTGCTATATACTTTGCTCTTAGGACTGCTTTTGCTGCATCCCAAAGATTTTGAACAGTTGTGTTTTCATTTTCATTGGTTTCCATGAATTTTTTAATTTCTTCTTTAATTTCCTGGTTGACCCATTCATTCTTTAGTAGGATGCTCTTTAGCCTCCATGTATTTGAGTTCTTTCTGACTTTCCTCTTGTGATTGAGTTCTAGTTTCAAAGCAGTGTGGTCTGAAAATATGCAGGGAATGATCCCAATCTTTTGGTACCAGTTGAGACCTGATTGGTGACCTAGGATGTGATCTATTCTGGAGAATGTTCCATGGGCAGTAGAGAAGAATGTGGATTCTGTTGCTTTGGGATGGAATGTTCTGAATATATCTGTGAAGTCCATTTGGTCCAGTGTATGTGTATCATTTAAAGTCTTTATTTCCTTGTTGATCTTTTGCTTAGATGATCTGTCCATTTCAGTGAGGTGGGTGTTAAATTCCCCTACTATTATTGTATTGTTGTCAATGTGTTTCTTTGCTTTTGTTATTAATTGGCTTATATAATTGTCTGCTCCCATGTTAGGGGCATAGATATTTACAATTGTTAGATCTTCTTGTTGGATAGACCCTTTAAGTATGATATAGTGTCCTTCCTCATCTCTTATTATAGTCTTTGGTTTAAAATCTAATTTGTCTGCTATAAGGGTTGCCACCCCAGCTTTCTTCTGGTGTCCATTAGCATGGTAAATGGTTTTCCACCCCCTCACTTTCAATCTGGAGGTGTCTTTGGGTCTAAAATGAGTCTCTTGCAGGCAGCATATCGATGGGTCTTGTTTTTTTATCCAATCTGATAGCCTGTGTCTTTTGATTGGGGCATTTAGCCCATTTACATTCAGGGTAACTATTGAAAGATATGAATTTAGTGCCATTGTATTGCCTGTAAGGTGACTATTACTGTATATTGTCTGTGTTCCTTTCTGGTCTATGTTACTTTTAGGCTCTCTGCTTAGAGGACACCTTTAATATTTCTTGTAGGGCTGGTTTTGTGTTTGCAAATTCCTTTAGTTTTTGTTTGTCCTGGAAGCTGTTTATCTGTCCTTCTATTTTCAGTGACAGCCTAGCTGGATATAGTATTCTTGGCTGCATATTTTTCTCATTTGGTGCGCTGAATATATCATGCCAGTCCTTTCTGGCCTGCCAGGTCTCTGTGGATAGGTCTTTTGCCAATCTAATGTTTCTACCATTGTAGGTTGCAGATCTCTCGTCCCGAGCTGCTTTCAGGATTTTCTCTTTGTGTCTGAGACTCGTAAGTTTTACTATTAGATGTTAGGATGTTGACCTATTTTTATTGATTTTGAGGGGGGCTCTCTGTGCCTCCTGGATTTTGATGCCTGTTTCCTTCCTCAAATTAGGGAAGTTCTCTGCTATAATTTGCTCCAATATACCTTCTGCCCCTCTCTCTTTCTTCTTCTTCTGTGATCCCAATTATTCTAATATTGTTTCATCTTAATGGTATCGCTTATCTCTCGAATTCTGCCCTTGTGATCTAGTAGTTGTTTATCTCTTTTTCTCAGCTTCTTTATTTTCCATCATATGGTCTTTTATATCACTAATTCTTTCTTCTGCCTCATTTATCCTAGCCCTTAGATCCTCCATTTTTGATTGCACCTCATTTTTGATTTCGACTTGGTTAGATTTTAGTTCTTTTATTTCTCCAGAAAGGGTTTCTCTAATATCTTCCATGCTTTTTTCAAGCCCAGCTAGTCTCTTTATTATCATCGTTCTGAACTCTAGTTCCGACATTGTACTAATGTCTGTATTGAGTAGGTCCCTGGCAGTCGGTACTGCCTCTTGTTCTTTTTTTTTTTTTTAGGTGATTTTTTCCGTCTTGTCATTTTGTCCAGGGGAGAACAGATGAATGAGAGAACAAAATGCTAACAGGGTAACAACGGCCCCAGAAAAATATACACTAAACAAATCAGAAGAGACCTTCCAGAAAGTGGTCGCTTTTCTGTTCAGAGAGTTGCTTGCTATTCTCTTCTTCAATCTCCTGTTGAGTTCGTAGGTGTTCAGAATGGTTTGATCCCTATCTACTCAATTCCTGGGACCAGACGAAATTTAGGTCTCCTACTCCTCCGCCATCTTGCTCCTCCAGCATTACTGTTTTATTTTGTAGATGTCTTATTTATTCAGTCCCCAACTGGATGTTTAGATTATCTTCACATTTTTAATATTATGTATAATAGCCTTGTTACATGTATCTTTTATCTACTTTTTTCAGGATAAATTCCTAGAAGTGGAATTGTTGGATCAGTGGGTTTACATTTTTTTTAAAGGTTTTGATGCATATCAACAAACTTGAAAGGATTGTAGCAGTTTGTACTAGGACATTAGTAGGACCAAAGTGTTGATTTCCTCTGCTATTGCCAGCTTGGGTATTTTCCTGTTTTTTCAATCTTTCCCAGTTTTCACATCAATAAGTAGTATCTTACTGCTTTTAAATTTCTTTGATTATTAAGGAAATTGAACATCTGTTCACATGGTTACTGACCATTTGTATTTTTTGTTTTGCCTGTTCAGGTCTTTTGCCCATTTTCTCTCCTGGAGTATTTGTCTTTTTTTTAGTGGTTTCTAGGAGCTCCTTATGTATCAAGTATAATAAACCCATTTTGACATCTGAGTTGCAAATGTTTCAGTCTTTTGTCATTTAAATATGATTTTTTTTTTTTTTTGCTTAGCAGATATTTACACATATATCTTTCCCTACCCTGCCTCCTTTAGAGCTTTTTAGCACTCTACATTTATAAAAGCATTTACCTTTATTTTTTTCAATCTTTTAAGCACTTTTTTTTTTAAGATTTTTTTTATTTTAGAGAGAGAAAGAGCATGCACTCGAGTGAACAGGGAGAGGGGGAGGGTGAGAGCATCTCAAGCAGACTCAGCTCACAACCGTGAGACCATGACCTGAGCTGAAACCAAGAGTCAGATGCTTAACTGAGTGAGCCACCCAGGCACCCCTCCTTTAAGCACCTTTAATGTTCTAATATATTTGAAACTTACTTTGGCATATGTAAAATAATAGGAAAACTATATTGGTCTCTGCTCCCAGTTCCTGGCACAGAGCTCCTAAAACCCCTGTAATTTCCTAAGTGATAAGAGCACAAGGAGCATCTTTTGTTCTAATATTTGGTCTAATATTTCCTGACATAAAAGCTCCTAAATCTCTTGGAATTTTCTGGGTGATAGGAGAACATTATTTCTTAGTGGGCTTCTGGATGGGGGCTGGTCACCAGAAAGACCAAGTGGTGATTAGAAACTTGGAATTTTTAGCTCCACCCCTCATTTTCCAGAGAGGGGCTGGAAATGGAGTTAATAATTGATCATGCCTACATGATGAAGCCTCCATAAAAGTACCAACAGTGTGGGGTTTGGAGAGCTTCCAGATTGCCCCCCATGTGGAGGTGCTGGGAGAGTGGCAGACTTGGAGAGGACATGGAAGCTCTACAGCCCTCCAGCCCTTCCCACACACCTTGTCCTACAGATCTCTTCCATCTGGGGTTTCATCTCTCTGTACTTTATCGTATCCTGTGATAATAAGCTGGTAAACAGGAAACTTTTCTTGAGGTCTGTGAGCTTCTCTAGCAAATTAATTGAACCTAAGTGGGAGCTGATTGGTGAGAAGCACGGGTAACAGCCTGGACTTGCAATTGGCATCTGATGCTACCTCCAGGTAGAGTGTCAGAATGAGTCAAATTGTAGGGCACTCAGCTAGAGTCGCAGAATTGCTCGGTGTGGGAAAAGCCTACACACATCTGGTGTCACAGGTGTTGTGAGTGTGGTGGTAGTGTGACAGGAAGAGAGAGACACGGCAGAAGGGTCCGTTCTCTACACAGTATATGTTCCAAGGTAAGGTTCTTTTATTTCTATTCTTCAGTTAGTTAACCAGATAATCCAGTGTTGAGGCATTTCTTTCCTCACTGAATTGAAATGCTGTTATCACATACTAAATAACCAAATAGACTTGAGTCTCTTTCTGGTCTTGCCGTTCTGCTGTATGTATCTTTCTGTTTGGCTTGTCTAGGTACCTCACTAGTCTAAATATTGTTGTTTTATAGAGCATTACAAGTAGGCAGTCCAGTTCTTTTTTACCTTTAGCCTACGTAAAATGATGACTAATGAGACAAATACGAATTCTGCCTAGATGTGAGTTTTGTAACTGGCTCCCATGTTGGAGAAATGATCATCTGGGATATCCTGGACTGGACCGTGCAAGCCTGTGAATGCAGCTTCTGGGACCCATCTCCACAGCTGGACACCCAGCAAGAAATAAAACTCTGCCAAAAACCAGATGACATTTCTATTCATCATTTCACATGGGATGAAGAGGTAAAAAAAATTGAGAAAATATCTGTAAACTGGCTTTTTTAATAAACCCAGTTTCTAATTTTTTTAACTTAATCTCTTGATGGATATAGAAAGGTATCATTCCCCATGTTCAGGTTATGCTTTAAAATGTTCTTCTATTTTTCAAAGATTGCACACCTTGCATTAAAAAAGCATTTTAATCTTAGCTCCTTTCTGTGAGGCAGGAAGTGATTAAATGTCCATAGATTTAAAAACACTTTTGAAATTTTTGGTTGGATTAAATAATCCCATAGGATTTGAGGATAAGCCTTAAAATGGGCTTTGAGAAACACTTTGGGAAAGGATCTTTTGAAGATGCTTGTGCATTTCCTACAGAGGTAAAGGAAATTAAAAATTTTAGGAATGTTTTTCTCTTAGCCTACTAGCATCCTGGGGCAAGATGATTTGTGTGAGAATTACTAAATTCATTCCTTTAGGCCTTGGTGGTGATGCTATTGAAACACTTTACATCTTTTTTACCAACAGATTACTGAATGTTGGTCCTGATCTGTACATTTCTTCTTTTGCCTTCAAAGGCTTAGAAAATGTGTGCAAAGGGGGCTTACTGCTCTAAATGTAATCAGAAGAAATGTTTAAGAGTTGTAACCCTTGAGTTACAAAGGGGGGAGACTTTTTTTTTTCACTTTATTTTGTGCCTTTCTATACTGTTTACCTTTTATAATAATATGCATTTTTTTTTTAAAGTTTGTTTATTTATTTAAGTAACCTCTGCACCCAGCATGGGGCTTGAACTCACAACCCCCAAGATCAAGAGTCACATGCTCCTCCATCTGAGCCAGCCAGGCAGCTCTGCTTGTTATTTTTATTTTAAAAAACTCAGTGATAGTGTTATGGATGGGGAGAGAATGGTCCATTTTTTGTTTTCTTTGCACTTCTTTTACTTTAAAAACAAAAGCAAAACAGAATACTAACATGCCCAAAGATTTTTTTTTAAGATTTATTTATTTATTTAGAGAGAGCGAGCTTGGGGAGGGGAGGAGCAGAGGGAGAGAGAGTGTCCTGAAACAAACTTCCTGCTGAGTGGGGAGCCCAACATGGGCCCCATGCCAGGACCCTGAGATCATGACCTGAACTGAAATCAGGAGTCGGCTGCCTAACCAACTGAGCCACCCAGGTGCCCCCAAAAATTGTTTTTTTAAATCCACGCTTTATTTTGGAAAAAAAATTAATACATATGATAAACATGTTAGGGTCTCAGAAAAGATGGAAACCACATTTCTAAGAGTTGTGGCCTTAAAAAGTATATTTTTTTCATTTGATAACCTCTTTTGTTTATAAAAATTAGTGTTTAAGGTTTTTCATTTTGTATTTTTAATCTCAAAAGTTCTGATTAATGCTTATTAACTGCTATAAATGCTTAATAAAGCATTACTCAGTTTTCCCTAGTATTTCTTCTTTATAGGAGGTTGGTTCTTTCTACAGGGAGCCTTTTTTTTTTTTTTAAGATTTTATTTATTTATTTGAGAGAAGAGTGAGCAAGAGCTGAGGGGAGGAACAGAGGGAGAGGGAGAAGCAGACTCCCCGCTGAGCAGGGATGTGGGGCTCCATCCCAGGACCCTGGGATCATGACCTGAGCTGAAGGCAGATGCTTAACTGACTGAACCACCCAGGTGCCCAAAGGGGCCATTAATTATTGATGATAGGTGACTGATGCAGTGACTCTGTTGAGTAATAGCTATCCAAGAGCTCATTAACTCTCTAGTTGTGTTTATAATTTTCTTTGTGACCTTTGGTAAATCACTTAAACTCTGCACAGATTTCTTGGTTTGTAGAACTAGTTTTGGGGCTTTCTTTGCATTTGAATTGCTACCCATAGGGCTCTAGACTTTAGCAAGTTGGCCAGCTTTTATCAATGTCCCTGACACTGGTCCTCAGCTCGTCTTGCTAAATGCAGAGTACCAATCCCTAGGGCCAAGGGCATCATTCCAGATTTAGACTCTGATAAGCCTTAGGGGCATGCTTTGGTCTAAATATTATAGGTCTGAGTTGGGTTTGTCGCCTTTGAGGGTGCATGAGAAGACTTTTTTGGTATAAAACAGGGAGGCAATGTAGGGGTTTTGAAAGGGCTGCCTTACTGGGGTACCTGTTGCATAAGAAAGTGATTCTTAGGCGAGTGCTACCGAAGTCTAGTGATGTGCAGAATAATTTCAGAAGCTAGGTGGTGTGGTGTGAGGCAAGAACAAAGGACTGGAGTAACATGACCTTGATTCTAATATCCGCTCCATGTCTTAACTTTCTGAGTGACTTCAATCTTCTTTTAAAATTTTAACGGGCTTATCTGGAAAATGGCAATAGTACTTGCTTTCCCTACCTTAAAGAGATGTTGTGAGGCTGTCATAAGATAAATATTGGTGAAAGTATCTTCAAAAAGTTAAAGTTGTTTTAGTAAAAAGGTATTTCTAGTAATACATTTGGAAAAATGTTTTTGCAAATCCTTCAGAGGATCTTAAGACGATAGTGTCCGTACAGCATATGCTTTTTTGTGTCCTTTATAGGTCTCTTGCATGCTTAAGATGTGCGGTACAGGTAATTTTGCTCACATTGTCCAGGCAGAAGCAGCTAAGTACCTTCCCAAGGATAGAGCGTTACGTGAATGAACACCTAGGTACCTCAGCAGCCTCCGCTGTAGGGCCATTCTGCAGCTGTAGTCGCTCTCTCGAGTTGTCGTATTTTAGTGAGGGAAGAAGGTGATGTTAAGGGGTGTGATATGCAGAACTTCCTCTGTATTGATGGTTGTGTCCTTCTACCTTTTAAATGCTCTGAGCTTTCCTTTGCACTTCAGGGGGCAGTACAGTAGGTAGGACTGAGAGCTAGGAATAGGGAAGGTAACGGTGGCTTTCTGATGTTATAGCCGGGCTGGAAATCTGTTATACTGTGTAGTGGTAAGTACTAATTTTATGCCCATTTCTGAACTTTTCCCCCCACCAGAATGTATTTGCTGCAGTCGGAAGGGGTTTATACGTGTATAACCTTCACATGAAGCGTGTGATTGCTTGCCAGAAAAGTGCCCATGACTCTAATGTCCTGCACATTGCCAAACTTCCAAACAGGTACACGGTCCCATCTGTTCTACAACAAATGAAAGAAACTCACATTTCCCAGCGCCACCAAGGTAATTTCTCAAGTGGCAAAGCTCTTCTGGCTCCTTGGTTTGACCTGGTAGGTTCTTTTGGAAATGGAGAATACCCATGGCTGTCTCTAACAGAAGAGTTTGTGGCAAAATGTTAAAACGTTTACAAGAAGCTGCATTCAAATGAATTACATTGAATTTGATGATAGGAAGAGATAACGTTAAAATTTCGTATTTATTTAAAAAGACAAAGACTTTTGGGCACTATGTGCTCATTTTTCTTATATTTTCCAGAAACTCATATGTTCATTGTAGTTGTTGACGGCCAGAAAGAAATGGTCATCTCCTTGTTGTGTGAGGCTACTAAGCAAGGGCTTTCCTGTCAGGATAAATTTGGCTGCTGAGTTTCTAGGGATGAAATTACAGGAAGGGAATACTATTTTCTATGCAGGATACTGTTAGTGTTAGAGCTGCCCTGAGAAGAGATACTGTGAGAGGAGGGAAGGGGGGACGGGTCAGGATATTGTGAAAGTGTAATTCATACAGTTTTCGTAAATGTGTTTTACAAAATGGGATGAAGTATTTATCACATTTGAGCCAGTTTAACAGTGTAACGGGTGCCCTTCCCGAAGAGTGCTTTTACTTTGCATTGTAAAGCCATGTTAAATTATGATTTTTATCAGCTCCTGCCCAGAACTGAAGAGAAGCGGTTGAGGGCTCCACTGATTTCTTTCACTGCAAATTTCGCATTGGCCCTCCATGGCGCATTCTCTTTTTATTACTGATTTTCTGTTCTGACAGGCAGTTAATCTCATGCTCGGAAGACGGCAGTGTACGCATTTGGGAGTTAAGAGAAAAACAGCAGCTTGCAGCTGAACCTGTACCAACAGGTGTGTGTCTTTTCTCCTATGAAAGGCAGAAGGCGCATGTTCACATGAAGCATATGCTAGTCGGGATCCTGGATCATATCTTAATATTGCTCTAATGTAGAACTGCCTGGTTTTTTCCATCTCAACTAGTATTTTATTGTTTTAAGGGAAACTGTCATTTCTGAACAAATGGCCCATTGATGTAATTATTCATTTTATATTGTCTAGCATAATGCTTGATACACAAGGAGGATTTGTACCATCAGATACCAAATTCAAGTGTTCTTTCAGCCTGGAAGCATTAATATTGAACTCAGTTTATGGAAAAAAACACTTTTGTGTTTATATCATAATCTCATGAGCTCTTGACCTGCAGGTGTTTGCTTTGAAAAACAAAATCCTGGTTCATTAGCAACCTTTGCATAAGAAATCAGATGCTGCTACCTCTGGAGTTCCTTCTGGTCATGTGACGGTGCTAGGATATTGTTTTTGGACACACGTTGCTTTTCATCTATGCTTTGTTGATAGATCTGTGTTGTGGCTTTTTTTTTGGACACTGACATTCAGGCCTTTTACTGCTCTCCTTTATTCCCAGTGCCTTTTTGTCATGTTAATACACCTTTACCAGTGGGTGAGTAGGGCCAACAAAAGAGATGAGCAGCAAACCTGGTAGTTAAGATGAAATAACAGATTTACAAAAACCCTAGCTTAGTGTTTCATACCATCCCCTTAGCCCTTGACTAAAGTACAGAACATCTTTGCATTTAAATTTTCTGTTTTTCTGATCTTAAGTAAAGAGTACAGTAATTTTAGAAATGACCAAAATGATTTTGTTTTTCTAGGTTTTTTTAACATGTGGGGATTTGGAAGAGTGAACAAGCAAGCCAGCCAACCTGTTAAAAAGCAACAAGAAAATGCTCCTCCATGTTCATTGGAGCTTATTGGAGATTTGATTGGACATTCCTCATCTGTGGAGGTATTTTTAATAGGCATGTAAAGGTTTAGGGCATTCATGAAGTCCTATACTTTTTTTTTTTCTGTATGTTTTTGCTGAATCTAAACGTGGATAGGTTATAGTATGTGCAATTAAGATCTCCCTTTACAGAGACACGAAGTGAGGAAGCAAGGAATGTGTTGTTTCTAAAAATGGGCTTAATCACCATTATTTATGAGATGGAGACAGCCTAGAATCAGATGATATGAATCATGTTGAATACCTAACAGTAGTAGAGGGTGCATGGAGGGTTGGGTTATATGTAGAGTTAAAGCCTTGCAGAATGGAATTCAAGGGGCCTTTATCACATTCATGAACAGAGTACTGTTTTTACCTCCTTTTGAAGGATCATATTTTGTTAGCTTTCCTAAGACTTAGGGTCTTGGTTATTGTTGTGCATATATGAAAATACTAGTTGAGAATTGTAAGATGTATACAATTCTACCTTGTGGAAATCCAAATACATTAATATTTACTATATGCACCATTGTTGATAATGAAAGGGAGAGGACTGGAACTGGTAGTAGTATAAGCAGAGCCCTAAGTGATGAATTTCTTAAATTGTTCTTCCCTGTTTCCCAGCCAGGGAGGAACAAATTACTTTTCATTTGAATGTGCATTTATGCTTCGGGGCAGCTGCAGTGCACTTAGCAATCACTGCTTCTATTTTAGGCAGTATACTAGACACTGGAGTTTACGAAGATACAGGTCATCCAGTCCTTGCCCTCCTCGGTCTTCTAGAGGGGAAGGACACAGCCCAAATCAGTTGTTAACCTCAGCTGCTCAGGCAGGCCCAGATGACTGTAGACAGCGAGTGCTCAGGACTTAGAAGGTTGGGGAGGGTTAACATACATAGCCTTGTGACCCTGAGTTCCCTAATGTTGGGTATTGGGTCTTGTTTATCTTTGCTTTCCTCTAACACGTAGCGCAGTTGTTTTCCTTTTGTTCTGCTTTTTAACTTTGCTTTTGCTTAGGTGGCTATTGTGTAGTTTGGGATTGGGGAGAACAGAATGTGGTAGAAGTGCAAAGATTGCATCTCCGTGGTGGCACGAGCAGACTGGCTGGGTTGGAGCAGTGGTTTTCTGTGAACAGACACTAGTAGGAGATAAAGCCTGAGAAAGTAGTTTTGCATCAGATTAATTTTGGCTTTATTTTTAAAATAGTAGGTACCCACTAAAGGTTTTTAAATGGTGGGGGTAGGGGCGCCTGGGTGGCTCGATTGGTTAAACGTCTGCCTTTCGCTCAGGTCATGATCTCAGAGTCCTGGGATCGAGTCGTGCATCGGGCTCGCTGCTCAGCAGGGAGTCTCCCTCTGTGCTCTCTCTCAAGTAAATTAATAAAATCTTTTTTAAAAAAATAAATGGGGTAACCTTCAAAGTGGCATATTTGCCATAATGTAGACCTGAGGAATTTTCCTGAAAGTGTTGACATTGAAGTTTTTTTTAAATATCTCTGGCTTGAGAAAAATCTTGGCTCCCTTTTAGGTGCTACCTCCTGAACTTCTTCATTCCTTTTATGTTTTTACCCTTACTGTCTAGCCAACCCTGTTACCTGTAGTATTTTGCTTCCCTCCTTCCCCCTCTTCACTTACAGATCATCAGCTGAGGCCTTATCCTGCTTTGTTCAGAATTGTTATTTCAGAGAGAACTCCCATCCTGTTCTTTGATGTTGTATTTCTCTCCTTCGTTTTAGTCTCGCCTTCGCCAAGCTCTGCTCTCTACTGCGGAGGTAGCTCTGCTGCCTTTTCGTGAACACTTTTTTTTTTATTCTTCTCTTCCAGCCTATTTCTTCACCAGGCATGACCTTCCCTTCATTTCAGAAGTTTTAGGTTTTTGAAGCTTTGACAGTTTCGGTGGTTACTGATCTAGATCCTCTCTTTCTGTGGCAAATCCTAGTGTGAACTACATTTTTTAGTACCTGGTTACATAGTCTTTGTTTCAACTATGATGTGGTTTTCACAACTGAACTAGAACCTTCTTCATGGTAGGGACCATAACATATAGATGGCATTCTGTAAATGCTTATGGATTAGAGAGCTCAAGCCAGTGTTTATCTTGCAGAATTAGGAGTTTGGACATGTTACTGGTAGCCATTTGTCCATAAATAATGAGGGAGGTATAATTGATGAAGCAGTTCTGGGAGGACTTCTGACATAATCTTAAAACGAATACCTGAAGAATTAGATTATAGTAAAACTGAAGAAGATGCTGTGGGAATTCACAAAGATAGGTATTGTAGTTCTGATTATTAAAATACAAGATAATGCTAGACCATTACACAACTTGTCCTGAAAAAATGAGTTTTATATTCAGATTCAAATAAGTCTGCAAGTTAACTATCTTACAAGCATATGTTAGTCTCGCCTTTTCTCTTTGAAGTTCCTGTAATCAGGTGGCTTTAAATTTCTTTACAGATGTTTCTGTACTTTGAAGATCATGGACTGGTGACATGCTCTGCTGACCATCTCATTATTTTGTGGAAAAATGGAGAAAGAGAATCTGGATTGCGCAGTTTAAAATTATTTCAAAAGTTAGAGGAGAATGGTGACTTATATCTTGCTGTCTAGTTGAAGGAATTTGGAACACATGTGCATGAACCTTGAACATCAAATATAGGGTAATACTCAAATTTGTAATGTATTATTTTTTTAAAGAGTTTAAGTAATCTCCACCCCCAGTGAGGGGCTCAAACTCACAACCCCCAGATCAAGAGCTGCAAGTTGTTTCTCAGGTATTAACATTCACAAGAGAATACACTGCAAGTTTTTTGTTTGACTTTTCACAGCAGTAACCTGAAACCACTGAGGAAATGGGTCTAATTTCAGCAGTGAATTTTCAGAAAGTATTCAGATCAGAGCACAAATATTGGTAAAGAATTTTAGCCTAGTTTCCGTATAGAAAATTTTTTTAAAATAACACTTAAATTGTATGAGCTTACGTTTAATGAGAAAGTGCTCAGAACCTCTCACTTCATTTAGTATAATTTCGTTGCCTCTAATTACATTCTTATTCATCACAAAAATTTTTTAAAAAGTTAAATGTACTTTCATTTAGGCCTTTCTGAATTTTGAAGTACCTGGCTTTATTCTCAAAATGAGTATTTTAACTATACCTGTTTTTAAAAAACTTATGAGCCTACTTTAAAAAATATAATAATTATAGAAGATATTTTGGGATAAAAATGAAAAATCCACTGAAAAACAGGTAGGACGTAGCACATCTTGAATTTACACCTTGAGACCTCCAGGAGATTGTGTTGCTGCTCAAGGGGTGCATGCTGGGTTTGAGCTGCTTCATTTGAACCTAGACCCTGTGAAGAGGTGGAAATAGAACAGCATAACTGTGGCATTCGTTAGAAGTTTTATTTTGTTCTTTGGTTTTCCTTAGAGCCTGTTGGATTAAGAATCTGTGTGATAAATATATCCTACCTCCTACAGATTCCCTGGTCTTTAGTAACTAATTAAGAATGTTCTATGAGCAAACTTGAGTCTCTTACTGTTTAATTCCAACTTTTTTTGTTGGTGGTGCCAAGTAATTTGTTTAAATGCCTTTGTTGTGTTTTAGTTTAGCTACTACAATTCCTATAAACTCAGATCAATAGGAATCTTACCAGGGTGTATTTTTTGCCCCCATGTGAATTGGCTGAATAGCGATTAGCTAGATTGGGACCAGACCAGCATCTAGCCCTCATATATGCCAGGGATGAGAGCTAGATCAGTAAAGAGGTACGGTGTTTTCCAAGTCAGAGACTGGAGCCGCAAGTACCTGATTGATCTTACTGTTCCTCCAATATGAAATACTTGAGAAAGGCTTCATTTGTGTAGTTACTTGCTGTGACCACTCAGATTTAATCCTCTTTATCACCCTACCAGCCTTAGAACAGAATATTCTTTCTCCCCTTTGGTACTAAAGAATAAAAGTTAAAAAAGAAAGTGGAGTTATTCTTAAAGTGCTGATCAAAGAATCCTATTATGATGTTGGAAGACTGATCCTTCTCCTTTGCTCTCTGCCAATTCACCTGTTCATCCCACTCATCTCTAATGGAATTTTTATAAATTGTTTTTACTAGTTTTATCTTTGACCATTGCTTCCACAACTATCTACAGACTGGAAGAGCTAAGGTCATCTATGCCAGACCAATGCCCTAATGTTAGGAATGAGGAAACTGAGGCCCAGGCAGGTAAGGCCTTGCAATTAGCCCTATTCCATCAGATTGTTGATCACTTTAGTTAGGTATCTCTGAGTCATTTTCAGGCTTTAAAATTTTACTCAATAGCTGGACTTTCTTCTGTTACTAGCTAGCTTTTTCTTTGGACATTTTACATGAGGTCTTTTTCAAGTTGTTTTCTTGAGTTGTAGAAGACCTCTTCCATGAATTATACAAGGAATTCATAGATTTTTAACTGCTTTATTTCCTAATAGTTTTTGGGTTAGTAATCTATTCCCACGGAGTGACAAACTATAGGTGAGTTTTGGCAGCAACCAGTACTGTAAGCACCATCAATCCTCTTATCTGTCTGGAGGGAAGCCCCCCACTCAGGAAGATGGGAGCTTCTACTAGGGCTCAGACTTGATGGCTGCTCAGTAGTTGTATGTAGACTGCTGCTAGAAGTTGACCTTGAAGCACCCCAAGTAACACTATGTAGTGGGCCTTGTCATTTTTATTTAAAAATCCCCTATTACCTCCCTCTCTGGCTGTCTTCACATAATACAAGCAAGAGCCTAAATTTCAGGGGCACTGTATCTTTCCTTTCTCAGCCGGAGGCTTGTTCTTTGCCCCCAAGACTAACCAGTCCTGACTTAGGAAGCAAATTTTAAAATCTAAAATTGGAAGTAAATAATGACTTCGAATTATAAAACATTGTTACCTCTACAAGAATGACCTTATAACTAACTTCTAGTGAAGTACTAGTCTTAATGTGACTTCTACCTATATTAGAGTGCATTCTTCTCAATCAGTAGGGGGTCCCTTCAACACAGAATGTTTTAGTAAACAACTAAGTATAAAGAGGCATTTATAATAGTTTATACCTGCTGAAAGACTATATGGGAGAATGCAATATTTAGTTAGCAATTCAGAGGATTACACACTGATTAAGATCATAGCTGTGCTAAAGCTTTGGTACCTGGCAGTCTTAAAGCCTTTAAGTTCTTATGAAATTAATTTGACATTACAGGGAGTAAGCTGTAACATTCATACAGAAAAAATGTTACTTACCGAATGGAACTGAAAGCGACATGGCAAGGTAAAGATTGTCCTTGTCTGGAGCAAGCTTCTGAAGCCTAGGCAAGTTATTTAGTTCTTTAAAATAGGATTTTGATATCCTGACTTTAATGTGTCTGAAAGTAAAGTGTGTGACTCATGAAATAAAGGACAGTAAAGCGAAATTTTGAAATAATGAAAAGTTTAGGCCAAAGAGATAAAATAAAAACAGCTGTTGGGAATGAAAAATGGCTGTAGGAATTTAGTTACAAGTACTTCACAAAAACATTTTCATCACATTTACATAGTGCAGCATTACAACACAAAGCTAGCTGCTGTCCTGACCAAGCACATTCGCTTTTCTAACAAAAATAATTTAGATACATTTCTTTACGTGGAATTGTCATATATGATTTCATTTTTTGGTACAAAACATAGAAAAAAAACATTGGCACATTATGTAGTGATAAGTCATTTTTTTTCTTCCCATGTACTGGTTTCAAGTGTTCTACATTCCAATTTTCATTTGAAAAAAGTAACTACTATTCAACTAATTCAGCCTCTGTTTATACCTCTTAAAAATGCAGCAGGGAGTACAGAGGATTTGAAAAGGAAAAGGAAGATACTTTGTTTACTGAGTTTGATATTTACAACACATAGAGAAGGGTTGTTTGGTAAAAGAGAAAGGAAAATCTCAAGTCTGACTTCATGTAGATCACAGAAAGTTTTCAAAAGAGCTGTATAAAAATATGCACTTGTGCTTTAGAAGCTTTTAGCATACAATTAAGAGCATAAAATAGTATTTACTGCTTCCCCTTATGCCTATTTTCTGATCTATTTACACATCTTGCAGTCTTGTCTTTTTTACATCATTAAAGCAAAATGGCAAGGTCTCAAATATAGATAGGTTAAAAACATCTGAACCTTGAAACTGCCCCATCCCTCCCCCAAATATATATGTATAGATGGTACACGGCACAACCTACTCCATGGACTGACTTACACCCAGTAAATTTAGAGTGCTTTAATAAAAATTTTAAACAGCAAATGTATATAAATTTTTTTTTTTTTAAAAAAAGCTTATCCAAGGGCATTCAAATTTAATGGCTTTTATATACTCACCATAGTGCCTTGTGACTGCCTCTGTAAACCAGGAATAAGGGAAGCTCTTGGATTCCACCCCCCAAACGAGGTGTCAGTCCCTTGCCCATCATGAAGGGCTTTGTGTTAGGCTGAATTCCTCTTCTAGAAGGAGGGCCACACAGGCTGCTACCGGTGTACAGCAGGCACTCACCAGGCCAAGGCGGTGGTCGCCTTGGGTGTCACGCCACTGAGCAAAGGAACGGCTTAGCCATAGAGGCGGTGAAACTAACTCGTTTATCAGTAATTTGGTCCTAGTTGTTTTGCTCATTTTTTTTCTTACGTATTATGAATGCTTCTGACTGAGACTCTTGAGAAAAAAGTCAAGCTAAACAGTGACGGTGACTTTTATGGTAAGAGATGAGCTGAACACTAGCTAAGCTACTTTGTCATCCAGCAAGATGGGCTCACAGGCACCAAGTCTTTGCTGCGTGTGTCCTGCTAGTTATAGTAAATGAGCTCCATGGTTTGATGAGGACAGACAGGGTGACAACAGGACAAAGGATTTTGCCCTGTGTTTATTCTGTCACTTCAGTGTTCAAAAGAACATGTATTTTTCTTCATGGAATGTAACTTTCTAAAAATGCAGTTTGGGGACTTGGATGATTCAGAGTCCAATATTAAACACCATCTCTTTGGGGCGCCTGGGTGCTCAGTTGTTAAGCGTCTGCCTTCAGCTCAGGTCATGATCCCAGGGTCCTGGGATCGAGCCCTGCATCGGGCTCCCTGCTGAGCGGGGAGCCCGCTTCTCCCTCGCTCCCCCTGCTTGTGTTCCTGCTCTCGCTATCTCTCTCTCTGTCAAATAAATGAATAAAAAGTCTTAAAAAAAAAAAACCATCTCTTTAACCTACACCTGTCCTTTTCACTAGAAAGGAATGCCTCTTATTTACATGACTGTGATTCACAGTGCCCTTGGCAGATCACGAGGTCCCCTTCTGTCTTGGCTCTAGCTGTCAGATGGAAGCCTCAGACTTTTGCACTTGAGGTCATCTAATGTCTTCCAGTGTTTGTAGTTATCAGCCAGATGTTGCATCAGGCCTGGCAGATGGGCAAAGGCTGCAAGGACATCAAAGGATCACAAGTTAGGTGGCCGGAACATGTGCAAGACTGGGGCTCTGTGGGACAGATTGGGGCTCAGAAGTGGAAGAGAGGTACCATAGTGCGCACACCAGCATGAGAAGTAAGTTAACACTAGCTTCTGAAATACAAACAGGCCCTTGCAGTTAAAAATTGAAGCGCCACTCACCAGCAACATTACAGAATGTATTCAGTCTACTCTAAGTCACAGATTCTGTCAGTATTCTTTCTAGAGGTTCTCCAAGGACAGGCTAAAACTGTTGCAAGCTTTGGAAACCTATGCTTCCCAGAGGTTAAGACTTGGTGCTGCAGTTATCAAACATCCATTGAGTTTTCAAGGTGCTGGGCATGCAGAGTGCACATGCGCCCCACCCCATCTGGCTCCAAACAGCCGACAGCTAACTTTTCACACACACACAACCAAAATTTAACATTTCACTTACACCTTTAGGCCCAACTTGTGTCATTAACAAAATATTCTGTGGGGGGGTGACAGAACAACTTACCATCCCAAGCGTCAAACATGTCTGTTATGAAGTAGTCAATGAAGGAGATTTGGGATTTGGGGATGCTGCAGGTGTTCCGGTCAAACACTGGCATCACCACAGGGAGCCCCTGTCTCTTCTCCTCATCAGTCTACAAGACAGACATGAGAACACAGGGCTGGGGCACCTGAGGAGCTGTCCCAGGAGCATCTCATTTCTCAGAACGACTCTGAACATGGGGCCTCATCCAATTGTAGGTATGAAGACATAGGTTCAGGAAGCTCCCGAGGCTTACGTAAGTCAACCACCCGATGAGCGGGGGTGACTAAAGGCAGGTCTTCTGACTCTGAAGTCTCTTGTATGGTACCAGAGCCCCTCCTGAAACACCGATCTCAGGATTTTTTTTTTTTTAAAGATTTATGTATTTGACAGAGATAGCGAGAGAAGGAACACAAGCAGGGGGAGTGGGAGAGGGAGAAGCAGGCTTCCCGCAGCGCAGGGAGCCCGATGCGGGGCTCGATCCCAGGACCCTGGGATCATGACCTGAGCCGAAGGCAGACGCTTAACGACTGAGCCACCCAGGCGCCCCCGATCTCAGGATTCTTAACCCCTTTCCGGAGATGTTTCCAAAGTCCTACTAGCACCACCAAATGCTAACACAAATGGAATACTGCTCTTTACAGTGAGGGTGCAGAAGCGATGGGGGGGGTGCGAAAGGGCTTAGGCCTTAGCGTGAATCAAGGCACTGCCGCCAAACTGTACCAGGAGTCACTGTATTCTTGACTGTCACGTGCCTGAAGTTTAAAAAGCCAGTTCTACTTACCAATATCCTCATTAAAGCAGTAGGAATTATTAATATTAATACATTTTGACCTCTGAGTATATGTCCTTTTAAAATTCTCTGTTGTGACAAAATGGGAAGTACACTGAAGCCCTCACACTGCCTACCACAGTATAATGAGGTGGTCTGGAGGAAAAGCGTTTATACAGTTGAGCTGAAGCAGCCTCCTTGTTCTATTTTTACTTGAAAGAAGGACAAACTGTGATTGTTCAGGTTTGGGTACTGGTCATGTGGCTCTCTCAAGGAGTGTGTCAGTCTGAGAATTTTGCACAGTAGAGAGTGTGTTTATTTGTGTAAGGCCAGCCTGTACTGTGCTGAATATTAAGATCCCCATTTTCCTGATGGTGTGCTGAACCAGAGGCCAGCTGATCAGAGGCTTCGTTTCTGACTTTTGATTTTTAGGCCACAGTGCTTGTGAACATTAGTACATTCCTTTTTGGGAGAAGGACACCTGAACAAGAAAC